>NW_027497584.1:0-78313 GCF_021521415.1 Bidens hawaiensis
AAGTCTAAAGCTAGAAGCTTCTAAAAGCTCTCAACCAAACATACCCATAGTGAGATAGTAAAAGGCAGGCAATTATGCGACTACGTTGTTCATATATAATGGTGAAAGTTAACAAATTGGCTTTCACTTATATAGTTTCGTAGTTATTTACTTAAAATTGATGTCTAATGACGTGTTAGATGCAAAATAAATTTACAAAGAATGATAACAAAATTAGAATAGTTTATCTATGTGTGATATTTTAATTTTTACTAATCACGATAGAAATGTTTATGCAATGTTTCACCTTTCTTTCTAGCATCACTTTACGTATACATATATGATAATGATATATATTTATGTGTGTGTGTGGTGTAGAGTGATAGAATATGGATATGAAATTGGTCACGTGGGCAGGCGGACAGCCATGCAGAAACTGCATGTCATACGCGTTTGCGCTGACAAACTGAACGTTGAATGCATAAATAACTGAAATTGTTATTTTAAACTAATGTTAATTAATTCATCTTGCTTATCTTCGACGCCAGTAGTCAATTATTGAATATTATTGTAGTAAACTGATGGAACTTTAATTCTTTTAACAAACAAAACCAGATAATAACCCCATCATTTGGAAGAAAAAAAAAGAGTTACAATTAATATTCTGTGTATATATATATATTTAAAATTTTTAAGTTTAATTTGAAGATATATAATTGGTTGTAAATAAGTTAACGTTAATTATGATTAAGGACAGGAATCATCAGGTAGTGAAGATTAAAAAAAGAAATGGTGTAAGCAGTGGAGCAGACATCGGCACACCCCCCTCATCCATGTGGGAGACTTGCACTGACTCACGTAAAATATAAAATTAGTGTAACGTAACATGTCTTGTTTCAAAACAGATCATCAACAACCTGAAATATATATATATACAAGAAACGTGAATCGGTTTACATCTTCACGGCATTAGTTTGTCTTAAAGCAAACTAGATAAATATATACTTGAATGTTTACTTTAACTTATAATTATATAATGGTGTATTTAAATCAAGTTTTAAATATATGAAAAGTTATATATGACAAACGATCATGAAATGGTGCTGCATATAAATGATAAAAGATACCAAATTTCTAATGAAAGCATCACTGTCTTGTTTTGATGATCAGCAATTACAGTCTGCTTGCTGGTTTGCAAATTGTAAAGAAATCATTTAACATGATGGTAGTATATATATCTTCTTTCTCATCCATTTCATTTTCTAGACACTCTCTATTCTATATCAGTGTAAATACGTTACATCGCATGTTTTCCATCTCTTTCATAAACTTGTGGTGTCCATATTCATTGTCCCTAGTAGTAACATAAAAAATCAGAGAGAGATGTGGGAAAGCCTCAGGGGAGAAATAACCGTCCGGGGGAAGAACGGTTTTCGAGTCGGTACTGCACAATCCAGTTGCCTCTCCCGAGTCCATCTCTTGTGCACTAAATAGATATATAGATGACAAAGGCAAGAATGTCCGAAATTATTATATAGATAATGAATAGATATATTGACACAAAGGCAAGTGTCACTTATTGAAATTATTATATAGATAATGCACACTGAACTCACTTTAAACAGAATCAAGAGCTTAGCAAATTAACAATATCTAAGGTTATATTAACATGTAACTAAGGTTGACAAAGAAACCTGAATCTAACAAGAATGCTCGAAACATTAAGGATATGTATGGATATTAGGTGCTATCTACTCCAACTACCCAATGCAATACCCTTTAACCCTAAACCCTTAACCAGAATCATTTACCCAAAAAAGATTTTAATTTATTTTCCATGGACCCCTATCTAGAAATGTATTGTTGTAGTACTTTCATTACTTGCAAATATGCATCGGGTAATGTATAAAAAAGTTTATAATATATGTCACACGTATACAGGGTCGGCTTCGAGAAGACGAAATTTTTTTTGGCTAAAGGCGAAATTTTTTTTGGGCCCTGCGTAAAATTAAGATTTTGTTGGGTCTAAACAATTTAATCTAAGTAGGCTTATTTGGTTATAATTTGAGTTGTGTAAAAAACTTTGGTATAAAAATAAATTTAAAAATGTCTTAAATAAGACTAGAAATCACAACCTCTTGATTATTTGTCATACTTTTTTGCTACTAGACCAAGCTATTGTTTATGTAATTGTGTTGAAACATTGATTATACATATTTTGTTTCATAAAAATACATATATTTAAAAAAAAAAATTCGGGCCTTACGAGGAGTCGGGCCTATAGTCGTCGACTACCCTGCCACACCCTTGAGCCGAGCCTGCACGTATACCCATCTCATTGCTAGGCATAATATAAGTCTCGTAACAAAGAAACAAGGCAATGAAAAAAATTAAATATAAAAAATAAAAACATTTCTGGGTTCCAAATACAATGATCATGAAATTTAGATCTTTAGAAGGATTACTTATAAAATAAGTGATCACACATCTTAAAATTTTTATTTTAGCAAAACAAATAATTTGGAGATTTGTTACTTTAAAACATATATTGATTGACATTTTTTTCTGTAGTGTGAATAGTTTACTAAAAAGGACTACATTTATTGTCTTTTTCTACCGTAGTATGTGAATATTTTACTTTAAAAAGAACGAAGGAAAATATCAAAATAATTCAAATGATTTCAAGTTTTTAACCTCCTTCTCAAACTCACAAGAAAAAATAAATTAAGAGGATGAAAGGAGCTTTAAAAAAACCCACTCCAAACTATCTTTCATTTGAAGTTTGCTAACCGGAACCCAAAAACACAAACAAGATCATAAGCCTGATTGTTATAATTTTCATTAGCTAGAAAAATTATAATTCACAATGATTTATCACATAATTGCTCATATATATATAGAGGGAGGTTAACGTACAATAATCGGTTATTGTACATTAGGTACGCGAGCTTTTTGAACGTCGATTTTAATTTCACGCGGCGACAGTTTAGTAAATAACTCAAACAGTAGTTCGCGATCAAATTCATCAATTTAAAATCGATCCTGATCCAAATTCTGAACTCCTTAATCTATCTCATCCAATTTCTAAACTCTAATCACAACTTACAGTATGAAATCTCAAAAGTCAAAAACCAAAATTGAAATAGAACGTCACTGAACATTAAAAATCTTCAAATTGATCAAAAATTGATGATTTAATCAATCGACTTGATACGTAAGAGGCTTTAGAATCATCAATCGATAATGAAAATACATATTAACACACTTAATTGAGCTATGATTAGGGTTCATGTTTAAACGTTCTGCTCAAAGTTTAAACGTTCTGACCAAAATGAACACCAAAATGATGATTTAATCAATCGGATTGATGTGTAGAAGTATTTAGATTCATCAATCGATTATGGAATTGCATAAATAATGCACTCAATCAAGCTCTGATTAGGGTTCAAAATATTATGTTTAAACATTCTGAAACAAAACTGAAGACCTATAAACGTTCTGATATGTTCAATGAAGTTCTGGGTGTTCAAAAAAAATGAACATCTTTAAACGTTCTAATACTTTCAATGAAGTTCTGGGTGTTCAAAAAAATGAACATCTTTAAACGTTCTAATACAATCAAAGAAGTTACGGGTGTTAAAAAATGAACATCTTTAAACATTCTAATATGTTCTAAGAAGTTCAGGGTGTTTAAAAAAGTTTAGAAGTTCTGGGTGTTCAAAAAAAATTAGAAGTTCTGATAAAGTTTAGAAGTTCTGGGTGTTCAAAAAGGTTTAGAAGTTCTGATAAAGTTTAGAAGTTCTGGGTGTTATAAAAAAGTTTAGAAGTTCTGATAAAGTTTAGAAGTTCTAAAAAGTTCTGGGTGTTCAGAAATTCTAAAACTAACAAAAAAAATTAAACACCTGTAACATAAAATTGAACACGGAAATCACTTCATATAATTTCGTAATCATCAAATAATTATCAATCGACCTTCAATTTGATCATCGATTCGATCATAAGAACAAAAATATGGAACGTCTGCAACTGAGTTTCTGCAAATGGCGTATTTCAATTCAAATTACATTGAAGTGTGTATCTCCAAATGACGCCGATGATGATGGTTGAATCGATGCAACGGTTAATTAGGATGGAAACGATTTTGAAATAATTTACAAATTTGCCACAGCTTGTTTTTTGAAATCTAGGACTGTGGGTGTCGCGTACGTAATGTACGATAATCAATTTTCGTATTCTATCATTTATCCATATATATATATATATACACACACACACTAATTTAAACTTAAAACCCTAATAAGACTAGAATACAAAATCTTATCATATTCAAATACTTATTAATAAAAACGAAGTTAATTAATTAATTCCTTGTTAGCTATGTCATTAGCTCAACTTATTCGGTAAGTGATTTAATCATTGTAAACTAAGTTATAGGTTCAACTTGATAAACAAAACACCCATCCATCATAAGTTTAATAAGTCAGCTCCAAAAAAGTTACATCCAACATCATCCTCTCTTATCTCCACTTCATTGTCATATACTCGTATCATTATGCTACAATCCAAATTGAAGTAGCATAATATAAAATAAAAAATCAAGTTACTTTATTTATATAGGAAAATTAACTAAGTTGCTTTTTAATAGAAAAAAGAAACTAAAATTTATAACCATAAGTGAAATTATTATTAAAATTTATTTAAACTATTTGTCAGTTATTTACTTTCGACTACTATACAATCTATATATCTATATATTCTAATAAAAAACATAACAGTGACACATGTCAGTGGGAGATTCATTCCTAATCTAAATTTTTCACTCAAATTATTCTTCTACTCTTAGTAAAAACATATTTATGTCATTGTAATCAAAACATGTCAATTAATCATTTAATCAAACAACTAATTATCAAAATTTTAGATATTAAAAATATGTGGATACTTTATCAATATAATCAAAAATTTTTTATTTTTAATGATATCAGATCTATGTACCTTTTTTATGAAGTTAATTTATGTACACTTTTGATCATAAGAGATGAATGTGGTAAAATTTAATCAATGATATTTATAGGTCTAAGATTAAAAAGATAAGAAAAAATTATGAATGAATAATAATTTTATTTTAACATATTCATTTGACCTCAAAGGATAATGAAGTTTCCATCAATCTCTTTCGGAACTGTGATACAAAATTGTGTTTTATTCATGCTAAAAGTATATATGATGTTCTTTTTTTCATCATGCTAATATCTCATAATCTTTTGTTAGAATTCACTATTTTATTAGTAAATATAGTTATAACTTAAAAAATTACTAGATGTATTTTTTTTCTTGATTATGAAGAAATTTGCATGAATATACCACATATTCATATTAATATTCTATTAGAAAAGGGGGTGGCGACGCAGCTTTTTGTCCGCTTACCTGTCTCTCTATTTTAATTGAATCATTTTATTATTATAAAATGAACTTATAAAACTACCTAATTTGATAAAATATAGTTTATTTTTCTAATTTAATTATTTAATATATATAATTTTATTGTATTTAGTTTATAAGCATCCCGTGCATTAGGGTTGTGCAAAGTGTATAACCCGAACCTAACCAATTGAAGCCCGACCCGATCCGAGAACCGATCCATATGAAATTACAAGACCGAAGCCAGAACCGATGGGGATGATCGGGCATCGGTCAACCAATTGGTCTGTCGGTGCTTTGCACATATGACCGAAACCGACAAAAGACCTTCTATATTTTCAATCGGTTATATATGAATTAAGGCTAAGGATGTTTCAAGAGGATTCAACTGCAAGTTTCAATCCATTAACATGGTCTTCAGCAGGTAATCAAGTGATTGATTATAAGGGTTTAATACAAACCTTGGTGAAGCAAAGATATCACTAGTAGTGTGTAGTAGCAGCTTGATTTTGATAGAATGGTATTTAATTTTGATAGAATGTTAAACCAAAATTCAATTGATTGAATAGATTGCAATACCAGTTTGATACAAAAGTTATATTTGATTTTATACGTTCAATTTCAGCCACATGCTTATTTTTAGGGTTATGCCTCATGTTGCTATATTTTAGGAATATTAAATTGGTTCATTGGTTTTTTTAGGTTTTCACGGGTCAAGAACCGAAACCCGACCCGAACCCGTTTTGAGTATATTTTAAAGACCGATTTTATGTGTCTAAAATTAGGGTTGGTTCGGGATCAAGTTTTTCTGGGCCGGTTCTTCGGGTTTTTTCGATCCGAACCTAATTATACGCATTCCTACCGTGCATTATACATGTTTTTAAGCTATTATACTATATTAAAAGATACAAAAAAGTGATCCAGCAAATATTCAACGTGGCCCTAATTGTTTACTAAAATAATGGGCCACTTGCTTCGTTTTCATCTCACTCAACTTTCTAATGGGCTGATTAAGCAGTACCTATAAATTTGTTTTATCTACAATGAATGGTGGGTTTCCTTCTAAGGATAGAAAGAAGTTAGGTTAATGGGTTTTCTCACTAATAAATATGAGTTTTCTTCTGAGGATGAAATGAAGACGATTGGGTGGGTCAGTGATCTAATTGACCGTTATAAATAAGGAAGGTAAATTGCAGTTTGTGTCGGTCAAGTGCCATTTGAAATATTTCAGGAGATATCGATTTGAAAACCCTAGAAGGGAAACGCGAGAGACGAACAAAGAAAAATAATCTCGAATGACTCGTTTCCCTTCTCTCCCTTCTTTTTATAGTAAAACAAACTCTTATGGGCCGGGCCTCTAGAACAGCAGCTCCGCCTCCAATCTACTAGCTAGTCCACGAGTAGCTTCAATCCGACTAGCATCCACAAAACACGGCCCACTTGTTTCAAGCCTTCACACACCAATTCTCATATGCAACAAATAAACACCAAGTATAAGAAACAAGAAATAACAATCTAAATATAGAATTATATAGGACGTATATAATTTTAACAACTGGTCGATAAACATGCACTCACCAAACTGATTTCACCTGATTTCACTTCTTGTTTCACCTCCTCCATCGAACTCTGTAAAACATGCACTCACCAAACTACGTGGCCTATTCCTAAATCCTAATACATCCAACTTTTGGTTAAGTTTTTAGTTGTCAGTTTTAGTCCCTCAAAATGATATTCCTTTTTTAAGGTTTGGTTTTTTGTCCACTCATAAGTCATATACAGTAGTTCACATATTTGGTCGACTGAACTTGTACCGACATGAACTCTCATCATTAACGTTTGAAGACTTTAATGCTCACACAACTTAATTTGGGATGGTACAAGAATTTAATGTGTTAGGACAAATAACAAATCAATTCTTCTTATTCGAGTATCCAAGCATTCACAACAGCTCCTCAATAATTATGTGAGAGAAATCTCTAAATTTTTTTAGAGGTTGTAAAGTGGGTTTGAGTGGAGAAGAGAGAAAATTTTAAAGATATGAGTAAATTGGAAAAACATTGTTCACCCTCTACTTATTTATTTAATATATTTGATAGTGGTTGTGAGCGGAGTAAAAGATAAAAGATAATTATTTAATTGTATATGATAGAGAAATATAGTGATTTATATTGTAATTATAAAGATTGAGATAAAGAGGTTGCCGAGAATGCTCTCAAGGGATGATAACGAACCTGAATTTGATGAGCATACCCGAAAAATATGGCACAGGTATAGGTCGGAAATCGAATATGGGATCAAGTATGTAATTACTTTTGAAATTTTTCACAGGTATGAAATGTGTATGAGATTTAGTGATATACCCGTTTACCCGACTCGATTATATACTCAACATGATTTTTTTTCTTTTATTTATTTAAGTATATATGATATATAATATCCCCAATTATATTTTCAATTCATAGCATCCCGAATAATTTTAAGTATATACGGTGTATAATATATACACCGATCTATTTCTAGTATATACGAACATAATATTAATATATCCAAGATTTGTGGGTATGCTCAATACCAGATGGGTTATAACCTGACAGACACTCGGTGGGTTTGGGCCTTGTATTAATCGGGTATAAATCAAGTTGGGATTACCTAAACCCATTCAAACCGAACCCATTGTAATCGTTGTGAAAATGTTGCTTTCACGTTTTTTCCAAGCCTAAACTCTTGGATGTAAATCAAATTTCCGACAGCTGCTGTTTAGTGAAGAATGACTTCATGTTTAGCATTTAAGTATAGTTACTTTTTATAAAAAATCACAAACATTTAAAACGGTATTCATTTTATGTCAAAACTCGTCTTAACCCAAACTAAAATTCAAAACGGTTCTAACCAAACTAAAATGAACAATTTTAAATCGACATATACTAATACAAATTCGTTCCAAACCATTCCCCTGCCCAATTCAACCCACCAGTTTTGTTATAAATATACTCAATAAATCAAAACCTTTTCTTTATGAGAAATAAAATGATCTCGTATTGTAACATCAACTATAAGTATCACCTTATTTCCCTTTGACCAGCAGAACCGGTCTAAATGGTAAACCATGAATAGTTTTTTTCTATACATTATAGTTTTTTTCTAGGAAAAATTCTCATAATAGTCCATTTATATAATGTATTTTCAAAATTATCTCCACTAATTCAAGTTTCCAACTTTGTTTCTTTGGTATCTCGTCGCCGACGACATGATAGCGAACATCGACGATGCGTTACTGAAACAAATAGGATAACGACACGTGGCTGGAATAGGGTTGACGATGCGTTATGTTGCTAACGTAGGGTAGCAGCAATGCGCTTTCCACTAACGCATCGTGGAACCCCTGCTTTAAGCCTATTTCGGCCAGATTCCGGCCATGTGTCGTTATCCTATTTGTTTCAGTAACGCATCGTCTGTGTTCGCTATCATGTCGTCGGCGACGAGATACTTAAGGGACAAAGTTGAAAACTTGAATTAATGAGAATAATCTTGAAAACACATTCTATAATGGGCTATTATAGGAATTTTCCGTTTTTTCTATTATATCCCGTTAGTTGGGAATAATCATATTATTTATTTTCTTAATTTACCAACTAAATCATTATAGTTAATGGTTTTGATATCCGAAAGGATTGAAGAAATGATATGCAGGCACAACATGCGAACAACAAAAATTCCATTTTATACTTATATTAGGTGTGTCATGTGTGCAAATCAAAATGGTATTGTTTCTAACATTTAGAAACATTCTTATATATTGGTTTAAACATTTAGAATCTCCTTGATTCTTTACTAATCATTTTATTTAGTAATTTTAAAACTAAAATATATGTTACACTATTAACACTTTAGCGTACCGTTGAAATCTCAAAATCATTTTTATAATCTTTTAAATGCCACAAAACATTAAAGAGAAAAAACATACACATGTACAATCTTCACAAAATGATGATGATCTTTTAAGATATGTTATTCTTCGATCGGTTAGCTAGTAGGTGGTCCTACAGTAAAATGGTTTCAACGCAATGGACCAATTAAGAGGTTCATTTTCATGTTTCTCTTCATTTCATTAGTTACATTTGCGTCATCTCAGTGAAATCTCAGTTTTTTCTTTTATCATTTAACCTCAATCCATATTATTGTTATTTATTCACCTCATCTTCCATCATCATTCACCATTATATTACTTAATAATATTAAAAAATAAGAAAGAAAAGAAAATAATTAAAAAAATCTAATTGGAGAGAGTAGGGAAAGACCGGCGTGACCACCCTCATTCCCCTCATTTCACGCGTGAACGCTTGGGGCGGCGCAACGTTCCTCCTTCACCCTCGAGGGAGGGATTGCCCACAGAAGACCTTTCAAGAATTGAGAGGGAGCCGTACCCTATGGCCTAAGTGTTATTATTTTTGGTTTATTTTTGTTCATGTAGTTAATTTAAAGATTTTTGTTTGAAAAGAAAATGTGTTGGCATTATCACAAAAAATTCAATATAATCTTTAACATGCTTATTAATATAAATTATATAATATTAACCTAAGTGATGATAATATTAATATTAATTAACCTTAGCAGTGATCAAATCAGGTGATATCGTGGCGGTCTTAGTGGATTCAAGTGGCAAACAAGTTAATAGCAAAATTATGTCACTCATAGTGACATTGTTTGATAGCTAGGATTGCTTTTTTAGTTAATGCACTTTATTGAAGAATCCAAATATCTTGACGATTTGATATCATGTTTCCAAGCAGTCCGATACATTATATATTATCATTTATACGTCAAAAAAACGACATACAATACGTCTCTATCATGTCGGTTCATTCATGTTTGAATCACTTATTAGGCTTTTAAAAAATTTCCAAGAATTTTATATAGGGTTTCTTTGTAGTTTCGTGTAAATCATGTAATTTTTTTCGTTTTTTGAAATTATGGTATTAGCCCTTATGGGCTTGAGGAATATAGGTTTGTGGTTCTTTGTAGGTTTAGGTTTGGTGGTTTGATGGTGTGCACGTTTCATCATAGATCTATTGTGAGTAGTGGTGGGTTTGGCCCAGACAGATTAAACAATCGAATTAAACGAACTTATCAAACAAACAATCACGTGATATTGGGGTGACAACCCTCGACTCTTTTCATATAATCAAACGAACATAACGAACGAACTTCACGAACTTATCAAACGAACATGGAGATGAGACTCATTGACTCTCTCTTAAACCTCTCTTAACTCTCACTCAATTATCTCTAATAAAACTAATAAACTAAACCCTATTTATAAACCTACTAAACTTCTTCTCCAAGACATACATTTCCTAAACCTATTATGACTCAAATACCTAAATTAAAACATAACTAAATAAACCTTTAACTTTACTAATAATTCAAGATTAAACATTCATTCACCCTCTTAATCTTGAATTGTACTTCTTCTTGCATTTGTTCCTCCTTTTCAACTGACTATAGCATACTTGCTTCACCGTTTCTTCAAACTTAGCATTTGTTCCTTCAGTGCTTAACTTTGAAACCACATCGTCATTTTCTTTCTCATCTCGCTTCTTCTCATCAATTCGTTCTTGATCAATACTTTCACGAACTCCAAACAAATTATTAGGGATTGTTCCAAACCGAATTTCCTTCACTTTCATAGTCGGTTTCACATCATAACTTTCTTTCTTTTCATCTTCAAAGTTGTTAGAATTACAACATACCTGAAGCTTGATGTTGTACGTCATATTCAAATTTCTCTGAACCTTTATCAACAATCTCTCTTTCTTATCATATAGCCTCGATATCCCATTGGCTATTTCAATCTTACATCCTTCTTCATCCAACTTTCCCAAGCTAAGAAGATTGGTCTTCAACTTTGGGATATAAAAAACATCACAAAACGTTTTCTTTTTACCAGTCTTACTTACCACAGTCACATTACCTTTACCTTTAATTTCAATCTCGGATTCATCACCAAAATTCACATGACCCGAAACTTCTTCATCCAAGGTAGTAAAAAACTCTTTCTTTCCTGACATATGATGACTTGCACCATTGTCTAAGTACCATGTACTTTCATTCTTTTCATCCTTTTCAAACACACCAGGGATAACCCTTTCTTTATTCAAACTTACTTTTTTTATTAAACCAACTGCCATGAACAAAGAAGGATCAACATCATCTTCTTTCTTTGTCAAATTTACTTCATCATTCCCATTGCTTGGTTCCTTAGATTCATTCGAGTAGTGCCCAATCTTACCACAATTGTAGCACGTTACATACTTCCTTCTATCTTCCCATTCTCCAGGGTTCTTTTTCCGGTATTCACCCCGTTCATCATTCTTACGTTCATTCCATCTTGAGTTCCCTCTTCCTCGTCCGTTGTATCTTCCACGACCTCTACCATGTCCTCGGTAGTTTTCAACTTTCTTATCAGTTTGGGTGAACATGAACTGACTTTGGGATGAACTTCCATTCACATTCTTGAACTTATTTCTTTCTTCATATGCCTTCAAGCGTCCAACCACATCTTCAAACGCCATTGTTTCGATGTTTGCGAGTAGCTCCATCGAAGAAACAACGGGTAAATATTTATCCGGCATAGAGTTCAAGAACTTTCTTACCAAAACCTCTTCTTCAAGTACCGCTCCCATGCTCTTGTACTTTGACTGTACTCCACCCAACTTCGCTGCATAATCATCAATACTTTCTGTCTCCCCCATCTTCAATGCATCTAACTCGGTTCTTAGCATTTGAACACGAGCTTTCTGAGTTCTTTCTGCACCAAGATAACGAGCTCTTAATGCTTCCCAAACATCTTTCGGTTCTGAATACTTGGCCATCTGAAGCATCACGTCTTCAGGTAGGGTTTGAAAGATAACACCCAAGGCCATAAACTTCTTTCTTTCTTCAATTCCCGCACCCTTTTTCTTTATCAATCGCATCGTGCAAACCGTTCGCATCCAAAATAATTTTCACCATAACCGACCATGACGCGTAGTTGGTCGAAGTTAACTTCGGTGCTTGCAAAACAAAACCACCAATCGATTCTTTCACTGTTCCCGAACTCCCTGCTTCTTTATCACCGGACATGACTTAATAATTAAACTTTTCTTCGATTTATTTTCTATTCAAGAAGTGACTTGGGACTTGTGAGAATCCAATAGCTATTGTTGGTAAATCTCCTTGGCTCCAAATCAATGATTGCTTTTGGTCACGGCTTATCAAATCACAAAGTGGTTACTTATAATAATAATAATAATTAAGTTGATGGTGGCTTGGCAGTAACTTTGCACGCAAGAAAGTAAATAACACAAATAATATTATTTGTGGTATATCCTCAATCACAAATAAACAAACAAATATTATGAAGTGATGTCGGCAGAAACTCACTAACAATAATTAACTTTTACTTTGTGAATTTCGATAACTTCCAGGCCACGAACAAACTTATAAGGAAAACCTTTTACTCGAACAAATCCTTTAAGAAGGAAACCTACGAACTTCTACAAACAACGAGCCTAATCTTTGATACCAATTGTTGGCCCAGACAGATTAAACAATCGAATCAAATGAACTTATCAAACAAACAATCACGCGATATTGGGGTGACAACCCTCGACTCTTTTCATATAATCAAACGAACATAACAAACGAACTTCACGAACTTATCAAACGAACATGGAGATGAGACTCATTGACTCTCTCTTAAACCTCTCTTAACTCTCACTCAATTCTCTCTAACAAAACTAATAAACTAAACCCTATTTATAGACCTACTAAACTTCTTCTCCAAGACATACATTTCCTAAACCTATTATGATTTAAATATCTAAATTAAAACATAATTAAATAAACCTATAACTTTACTAATAATTCAAGATTAAACCTTCAGTGGGTAGTTCATGGCATTGGTGGGTTGAGTACTACACGTATGTTGGTTGGTGGTGGATGGTAATGATACTGAGGGCTAAAGAAGATGATGATGATGGTTATGAATAGTGGAAGACAAGGGTGATGGAAGGTTGTGGTTAATGGTGATGAGTACTCGCCGAATATAGAGGTGGGGTGGGGGCGTCATTGCATGCCACTTCACCCAACAAAAACCACCAAACCACCACAAAAATGGGGCGCCAATGCACCACCTCTTTGAGGTTACCCGGCTAATGCCCAAAATAAAAAATGGTTCAAAGTTTGATCAAGTTTGATTGGTTGGTAAGGAATAAGCAAATAATTATATTAACCTCTCTCCGTTACACTTGTTTTATAGGTTGGTTAGTTAATATTCTACTGTTTATGTGACAGTGACAGTGACATGACATCACTTTTTGATTAACTAATCCCTTCCGTAACACATTTTATGATAAGTGAAAAATGATGACAAATATTAATGATGATTTGATAATCGTAAAAGAAGATTAAAGAGAAGTGTAGTCAAGAAATTTAAATTGACATTTTATAACTTTCTTAAAATAATATATTGAAATACAACTTTTCTTCTACATACTCAAAGTGGTGTCACCTCTCAGCTTGCATTTTAGAAGTAAAAAAAAAAATTAAATTAGAGGAACTGCAATCGAATAATATCTTGGGAACCCTATCTACTTTAATAAGAAACATTATTTCTGATACAAATAGATTGCTTAAATATCATGGTTTAATTTTGTGGAATGTCACGTATCACTAGCAACCAGTTTGGTGCTTGATGATTGAAGCATGCTGCTGTTATAATATTTTAAAAACTTTCCACGTATAAATAAGAGTGAATAGCCATTTTCGTCCCTGTGGTTTGCGATTTTCGCCACTTCAGTCCAAAGTTTGATTTTTTGTCAATTTAGTCCTAGTAGTTTTCATTTTTAGCCTGTTATATCCTCCCGTCTAACGGCATCCAAGTATGCCGTTAGTTTAAGGGTATTATTGTCTTTTTCTTTTTAGTTTTAGATTATGTTTAATTTAAATCAGTTTTCTTTTCCTTATAAGACCAAAAGCAGAACGATGCCCTAGCTTATCAACCTAATTGTTCCATCAAAACTCTAGATCATCAATCATGGTTTTCTGCTCATGTGGTTGGCCTACTGTGATTCGTACCTCATATACGGAGAGTAACCCAGGAAGACGATTCTTTTGTTGCAGCAAACAGGTAACTTATACAATTGTATTGAACAAACATTTGAAATTAGGTTTTTTTCCCCTAATTTTTGCCCTAATTTTTGTTAATTGCAGCCAAGGAGTTGTGGCTTTGTTGTTTGGATGGATCCTCCAATATGTCAAACATGTACTAAATTGGAATTGAAGACCAAAAGAATGAAGTTTGCATTGACTTTTGTTTTGGTTGTTTTTTTCCTTTATGTATGTTTCCACTGAATGTTGAAGTTGTCTTGCTAAGATCTCTTTGTTGTATGGTCATCGTACCACTGTATTGTCTTTTGTAGTACTAATTTTATGATATGAAAATGTATGGTCTTTGTTTGAACATATGGTTAGATTAAACAACTCAATGTTTGATTAAGTGTTTTGTAAAATGTTTGACAAGCTAATTGGTTGGTTTTGTGTAAAATGTTTGACAGGTCAATGGTACCACTGTAGTTGACTTTTGTAAAAGTCAACTATGCAGATTGTATGTTTTTGTCTGCAAAGTACCAAAATTGGTTGCTTTTGTATGTTAAGGTCAAATGACTTTTTGCAATCTATGAACATAGGTCCACCTGCTTGTTCAGATCAAACAAACAGGAAAAAAACAGACAAACAAATAAAAACCAATACAAATTACCAAAATGCCCTTTAACTACAATCAACTATGCAATTCAAACAATATACCATTAGCCATTCCAATTGACATTTGTAAGGTCAACTAACCAATACAAAAGATTACAGGTTTTAACATAAAGTAAAAAGTACCAAAAACATCCTAATACCAAAAGATTACAAGTTTTAACATAATTAAACATAGTACCAAAATATTACAATACCAAAAGCAGTTTAACATCCTAATATTACAATACCAAAAGCAGTTTAAACCCCTGAACAGCCTGCTGCATCAGTTGCATCAACTTGTGTTCCTAAACCTCCTGCTTCTCTTATATCTCCTGTTTTCCTCTTCTTGCAAGATCTCTTGTTGTGTCCTGGTTGCTTGCAAATATCACATGTAACTGTACGACCCTTCCTTGGCAATTTCTTGGCTTTACCAACCTTTTGACTCAGTAATTCAATTTCCACAGCAGATTTCTTTCTATTCTTTTTTGGTCTACCAATCTGCACATGGTGCTTAGGAGCAGTCAATTTAGTGGGCCAAGGGGATGGTGCCCATTCTTCTTGGCCATTGATTGGATCTATGGTGTGTGCATAAACATTCTTCCATGTCTCCAACCAATACACTTTGTCAACCCATTTCTCTGGCACACCATCATCCAATCCATGTTCACCCATATCAAAAATACATGCCACTGCATGCTTGCATGGAATCCCAGTCAAGTCCCACATTCTACATGTGCAAGACCTTTGGTCAACTGTCACAACATATTGCTCTTGATTTGGACCACTAACTTGATACTTTGTAGCCCCATTCCAAATGACATTACACTTAGTGGCATCCTTCTTGATTTTTTTAAATGAAACTGTAACATTTGGTGTTAATGGACCTTTACATTTTGCTATCTTCATATGCACTTTCACAATTCTTTTCATTAGGTATTCCCTAATGAACTCTAGGCAACTAATGATAGGGAGGTCCCTTCCAGGTGTCAACTGCCTATTGAACACCTCACACATGTTGTTTAATTGCAAATCACTTAGTGCCCTACCTATAGTATAAGCATAAGTAATTCAACTGACAAGGATGTAATTAACAATAATGTAATGAACAAGAATGTAATTAATAACATAAAAATACCAGTAAAATGTGATAGTGACCAATGCCTTGGTGGAATTTCCTTCAACCAATCATATAACTCCTTATTTTCTGTAAACACCTGTTTCATTGCTTTATTAAATGTCTTGAACTTGCAACCTCCTTTGAATATTTTTTTGCAATTTCCTCATACTTTCATTTGGGTCCTCTTCAAGATCTTCCTCCAGTTCCTTTGCCAACCACCCAACCGTGCATAAGCTTACAGTTCTAGTTTGTAAACATTGATGCTCAGTATCTAATGTTGTCACACACCATATTCTTTCAGCCCCATCAAAAGACACATGTAGGACCCATGGGCAAGTGGGAGGAGGAATCTTATTCTTTTTAGGTTTGGATTTATGGCTGGAACTACCCTCTTGGGCCCCACAATTTTTTTTACATTTTCTTTTCCTTCTTGGCATGAGATTCTCTTCCACCTCATTTGTCTGGTTATCATTATTTTCACAACTACCCATATTTAAATTTCTCCCCAAACACACTACACGATACCTAATCTTGTCATTCTTCACAACATGAAGTTGTCTCCTTGAATGAATTGCATGAGTCTTCACCATTTGCTTTATCTCATCTTTACCACCAAAAGTTTGACCCAAGTAAAAATGACAATATTCTTCGTCAGTTTCTTTTGAGTGTGATTTTCTCTTTTTTTTCTTGTTCATCCTAATAGCTCGTTGCAACATAGTATCATTATCAGGATCACTAAGACTATCAATATCATGTAGATCTAAATCATCTAACTCATCTCCTTTATCTTCAACATCTTCACCTTCATCAGATATATCATCCACGGCTGCTCTAAATAATTCTATATCCTGATTTGGGTCATCCATACTGTTTTCATTAAATATGAAGTCTGAATCATAATCAGAACCTTCTGCCTCACTATCACTATCAAACCCTTCTACATCTTCATCAGATTCAGGCACCCTAACATTATGTAAATCTATGTCATCTAATTCAACTACATCATCATCTGTAGGTTCATCAGATTCTAATTCATCATCTATTTCCACATTAAAACAACTTAACATTGAAGCCTCTTTTACCTTTGATATAATGTGTGAATGTTCCACATACACCTCAATTACCTTATGCACACTAATATATCCTATGAGGCTAAGAGCATCAACATCATTGGACAAGGGTCTTAAATCTGAATCTAAGTCCCCTCCGGGAATTCTAAAATAGAATTTCTGGTCAGTAAGAACTTCCTCTTCGCTGTAGCCTAATTGTTGTACCATATCATTCACAATAATCACTGAAAACAGATCAGCATTCACTCTATCAACAAAAGTAACCAAACCCCCCTTGTATGTAGTTTCTGGAGATTTCTCGAACTCTCCCCCATGGTGGAATTTAATAGTAAAATGGTCTGGAAAATTCCCTGAAACCGATTAATAGATAATAGTTAGGGGTTAGGGTTTGGAATTCAAGGGTTTCTTTGATTAATAGATAATAGTTAGGGTTAGGGTTAAGGGGTTAATACATACCGTATTCAACGTCTGGATCGAAATCATCACCAGAAGCTCTGGTATCCCACATTTCCATGTTGTTCTTCACTTAATCGCTGGTTCTTCTTCCCTAGTTCTTCACTGTGAATATCGTATCTAAGTTTTGTGTATTCAGTTAATATAATAATTAATTGTAATATCTAAAAAGACTATTCAGTCCCTGAGGTAATATCTAAAAAGACACTTCTAGCCCTCAGGTGATAAAGAACTAACGGCATACTTGGATGCCGTTAGACGGGAGGATATAACAGGCTAAAAATGAAAACTACTAGGACTAAATTGACAAAAAATCAAACTTTGGACTGAAGTGGCGAAAGTCGCAAACCACAGGGACGAAAATGGCTATTCACTCTATAAATAATAATAAGTTTATCTATAATGTCTTTTCGTCGAAATGTTTTAAGTTATTCATGTGGCATTATTATTTTGAATATATACATATAAAAAGGTTATTTTCGATTAAAAAGTGTTGGAAAACTTTGAATTATTTGATAAAAAGTTAAATGGTTAATATTAATCGGTTAGTTTAGAGTTATGTCATAAAAAGGCTAAAGGGGTGTTTGGGATTCCTTATTTTACCTCCTTATAACTTTTCGTTAAGTTAATAAGCTAGAATAGTGTAACTTATGAAACTTTTTCTCTTACAATATAAGTTATCACAAAAACCTTATTACATCTCAAAAAATTAATAAGTTATAAGTTAACAAAAATAAGCAATCTCAAACACCCTATAGCACAAAAGTTAAGAGTTACAATTTTTGACTTTTTGTGACTTTAATTCTAGTTCCATCAATTTTTTCATTGAAAACTGAATAACTTTAAATGTTTTGTTACTATATTATAATTATACTGATAAATCGAGAATTTTATTATCTTTAGTTTAAGTACTAGCAGAAGAGCCCGCGTGTTACAGCGGGTGTCCAAAAACTTGAGTGTTATTGTATGCAAAACTTTCCACATAGGGACGTTGTATGAAACGTGGCGTCCCAGTTAACAATGAAAGTTTTGTAAAACTGGTATAGTGTTGAAAAGTATCAAAACTCCCCTACAATCATTATTCCCATCTCTCTCTCACAAATCAGTGTTTCCTACACGACTCTCCAACCCAAAACTTTGAAGAGAGGGGGGGTTGGGGGGGGGGGGGGGGTTGGGCCAAAACTCATTACCAAAATACCCACTACATATGTTAAAGCTAACAAGGTCATTTAAGTGCTTTGTTTGACGTGCTCTAATTACACAATTGAGTTATATTATTAAAGTAAATTAAGACATAGATGTCCTTTAATGTAATTAAAATATGAACTTAACCTGTAAATATATCTTAATGTATTGATGGTACAATTATGGCATTACCCCTTTTGTTAAATCAAATTATTTGAGCAAGTTGAACCATCGAGACATCGAGTTAATATCATACCATCACAAGTACAAATTTGATTTAGGATCATGTTGACCAAGCGTACTACTATTTGTTTATTAATTATATCATTATAAAATATACAACTATAAAAAATATAATCCAACAAAAACTTTTAATCAAACATAACAAATTTTGAAATCTACTCAAGACAACAAAAGTAACACTAAATCACTGACTTTCATTATTCTATAGAAAAATCTATATAATGAAGATAGAAATAAAAAGATTCGTTGAACCAATAAAGCTTTAGCTTAGATGATTCGAATCTTGTTGGCAACATCCAACTCAACATAATTCAGAGTCAGCCGCACAAAAGATTTTTTAGTTCCATCACGGCTACATTTGATTCAAACAAAACGTAAACTAACTGCCCCTGACATGTAATAACCAATACATCTTAACTTGTCACAAGATTTACCCGAAATCATTTTTGTCACGATATCCAAAAATAGTCCTGATGACACGATGACCCTAGAATGATAGCAATTTGAAACAACCCTTATCTTTGAACTTTTACCCGTTTACTTGAACAATTTTGTTAGTTCTGCAACTCCAAAATTTGTTTGATATTTCCAAAACTACACCTGGTAAAAACAAATCAAATGACGTAGACTCCGGTTGACAATTTGGCTAACAGTTGGTCAAACTTGAAGTTCCAACTAAACTGTAATGCATTGATACGCACTAATTTGCAGCTCGAATTTATATAGAAAAAGTGATACACTCTTGACCAAGTTACCCTTAGCAGCCAAATAACCAAATATTGACTCGAATTCTGATTTGAATACTCTTTTTAATTCTACATGATGTTAGAATTTTAAAATTATATGTTTCTTGAATAGAAATGCCTAGATTGCCATTATGCAAATAATCCGTTTAAAAATTATTTTGACCATAATCCCTTTGTACTAATATGCAATATGTTAAATCATATTGTGCTACTGATCAAGTTTAACACCAAAATGAGTCCACGAGTTTTTCAATATAGTGAAAACAAGTTTATAATTATATGTTTATGTATGATAGGGGTGGGGTGTTCATGGTTCGCTTTTAAACCGTGAAACCATCCAAACTTTTAGTTGGTTTTGGTTTAACGGTCGGTTTTTGTATTCACTTTTGGTTGGTCGGTTTCAAAAATTTCAAACCATATAAAACCGGAGAGGGGCATAAAACTTTAATATATTTTAGTATTCTTAAATATTTTATATTGCAACTATGTGATTATTTGTTTTTATATTATTTTTGATAGATCTATTTTTTGTTCCCAATTTGATTTTCATTGGTACAGAGCAATCCACATCTTATTTTATACTACTTTGACAACTTATTTTTCATAACCTGTTTTATGCTTATTTAGATAACCCTTTTTATGTATTATCCGGTGCAACTTATATAATGTCTCAATGAAATACGAACCATTACCCGCACAAGACCCGTTTAGGTGAATGGGTCTGGAGTTAGACGTGAAATTAACCCGAAATATCCGTAGTTAGACTACTGGAATTCGAAAAAAGGCCCGTATGAACTTACGAGATGATACAGTTGAGCTCTTGTGACTGTTCCCTGCATTTGCCTTCGGGGCTAGAATTGTGAGGCCCACGCGACCACGGGTTCTTGTTTTCTTATTTCCATCAACAGCTTGAGATCCGTTTTTCATGTATAAATTGTATTGCCTTGGCTATATACAACCATAACCATAATTATTATAATTGAACTTGAGGACTTAAAGTAATAAAACTAAATACAGTAGTGGCATTATTCATATTAACCTGATGGCTGATGCATTGCCTTCAACTTGTAAAGCACACTCAACCTCTTATGCCACCTTTGGATCTTAAGACCTGCTTTGCCACATCCAACAGGCCGCCATATTTTACCATCACCGTGGCGTTGGTGGTGGCGGCACCGGCTTCCGCTATGAGAGTTGCACCTGAACTGGTGTCTGCAATCTGTACCCAAAAGTTAGATTTCGGTTATGGGATTGCTGCTCATGTTTATGTTAGCCAGTTTGTTCGGATAAAGTTAACAAATGAACACGAACAACCACTGTTCGTTAGTTTTGTTTACAATCCTATGTTTTATACTAATTACAATATGTAAAGCAAACATAGCGGAAATGTGTAGATTACTTGTTTTTGTTCAAATGAACTTTTACACTACAAATTAACAAAGCCAATCTTTAAAATACCTCTTTTGCCCTAAAACAAACTTCATTGAATTTTAAACAATTAACTATGTTTTATTAGCCCCTGAGTCAAAGTAACATGTTTCTACCTTTCACACAGACACAAATTAAAGGTGCAAAAGAGTTATAAATGAATATGGAAACTGCCCAAATTTACCACTTGGTCAAACTGTTAAAAAATCTTCAATCCTTTACCCATTAACAATTTGATTTGCTATACATTCACATAAATAATGTAAGGTCATACCTTACTTCCTTGACCTTGAG
Organism: Bidens hawaiensis; assembly: GCF_021521415.1. Lineage (NCBI taxonomy): Eukaryota > Viridiplantae > Streptophyta > Magnoliopsida > Asterales > Asteraceae > Bidens > Bidens hawaiensis. Next base: position 21,723 of record NW_027497584.1, read on the forward strand.
CCAGTGTCATACACTCCTCAAAATTCTAAAGCACTGGGGTCGTTCTTCTAAAAAGAGTCCAAAATTACGCACCCAAGCTAAACAATCCAAGCTGTCACAAATTAAGTAATTTAGCTGAAGTTGAATATGTATGGAATGGCAAAACTTAAGATACCAAAAAAACACGAACACGTTCATTTACCATGTGGACCGATATCTTTTATATGACTATGTATGGCAAATTAGTAATTATATACGTAAAAAATGATACCTATAGACATATCAGAAGTCACATTTATGCCGGGGACACTAAGTGACGTATCTTTTGACATAGGGTATTTTTGCCTATCATGAAACCAATTTTGTATACAGTGCATATAAATGCAAAACCAATCTTCACACATGTACAAAGAACCTCCAATGCACCGATGGACTGGCCTAGCACACAAACAGCTTGTAGGGTGAATGGAGGAGCGATAATTGAAATTAAAATCACAAAATTTGAATGATAACATACCATTCAAATGGGTTTCTAGGGTTGGTGACTGCTTGACTGACTCTATTTTTATCTAGAGAGAGAGAGAGAGAGAGAGAGAGAGAGAAGATTGGCCGGAGTCTTAAATAAGAGCACAGGTCACCGCCATTAACACAGAATCTAATCGCGTTGGAACCGTTTATGTAATTGAGGAACTGGTAGGTCTGTGGAATTGAATTTGCCGGAGCAGTAAAATCATAACCCTAAACATTTCGTTGAACTGAAGAAATATTGAACAACCCATAAACCTCATAAGCAGTTGCACGTTCGATTTCAACAATGCTTACAGAAATCAATGCCTGGCACGTAAGCGAGCAGTCAGAGAACTATTAAACCCTTAAAAACAAATAAAAATTATTAACAAAAAAAATATAGAAACACGTTGAACAATGATTATTTAATAGGGCACATAATCAAAATATGCAATTAGAGAAATCCAATGACTAATTTGAAACCATAACCTAATATCCAGTTTTTTCATCTAACAAAAATCACAACCAATATGCAATTAGAGAAATCCAATGAATTAAAAGTGAACAAGACAAACCTGGATTATGTTTGGAGGAGTCGGCTAGATCAACATGGGTCGCACACCAACTGTTTATGATCGTTAGTCATAAAACTGCAGTGTCTCAATCATAATTAGGTTAAACAGAGAATCCAATCGATTAATCATCATAAATCCATTGATTTGGTTGAAACAATTGTATATTAGACAGCCGGAATCACGCAGGCGACGACAGGTTAACACAGACAGGTCAGGAACTCAAGATTTCGCATTCTCATAGTATAAATAACCGTAGGTAGCGATTCAGTTGGCATCGATTTGATGATTGGGGGGTTTCAGTTGTAACCGATAATTGATAAATGATTCATAGGCTCAAAGAACTCAATTGAAGGGATTGAAGGGGGTCGGTTGCAATGCTCAGTTGAACGGTTGGTAAGGTCGCTGGGATAGTTGCCGGCATAGCTGCCGGATTTTAATGACAATTTACGGGCGTCTCAAAGAGAGAGAAAATAGAAGATGAAGAGGTTGCCATATGTATTATAATGTAATATAGATAATAATGATAGTTAAAACACGAAAAAGAAAGTCGACATTTAAAAAAAAATAAGGTGTCTTATTGTCATTAGTATGAAGCATATTTAGTATCTTATTATGTATGTCAAAGTTAGAAACAAATTTACAATTAGTTACTGTTTGTTATGGAGGAATGAAATGTGGAATGTAATAGATCATTCTAAAGAAATGAAAAAAAGTTTGTTTGGTTACTATGCACGAATGAAATGGATCATTCCACAATAAATACAACTTATTCCATTTTTAGGTTTTTCATTCTTTTGGGTAATGGTTTTTTTTTTTTAATTTCTTCAAGGAATGAAAAAGTTAAAAGAGTCAACAATCATCATTACTATTATATAATTATAATGATATTATTATTATTATTATTTTCCAATTATATTTATTATATTATTAATATATAATTATTCATTATTGATTTGTATGTTATAATATAATAATTATTATATTAGAACTATGGGTCAAGTTATTTTACAAAGGGAAACAAAAATGAGAATGATGAGAGGAATTTGTAGCTACATAAAAAATCACTCAAAACTTTATATATATATATATATATATATATATATATATATAAATCATAACTAAAAATTAAATAAAAAAACAAAAAAAATTCAAAACACAAAAATATTTCCACCGTCTTTCTCGTTCTCATAAAAAAACACACAATGGTAAGTGAAAAAAATTGTTGTGTCTTTTTATTTATCAATATGTTTTATGTTTATTTTCGTTATTGATTGTCTTTTTTTCTTCACATTGTGTCTTTTTTTCGTTATATTGTGTTATATTACTCAATATTGTGCTATATTTTGTTCGACATTGTGATGCTAGACTGTCGCTATCTAGTAAAAAAACAATTAAAATCAGTTCCTAATCACCTAAGCAAGCTAGGGTAAGTAGGGTGTCGAACACAAGGAGTATGTGGTCAATGTAAATCGTGCAAACAAGTTTCAATATTATGAAGTAATATGTTTTAGTGCCGATCACATAAGCAATTAACTTGGTTTCAATAATGATTAATCAAATTCACAAATTCAAGCAATTAACAAAGATGAATCACCCTTGGGGTCCAAGAATTTAATTTAACAGTTTCTCATGCAACCTAACTGATTAATTATCACAGACTGGCTATAGACTGATTAACAAGTTAAACCTTAGGCACCAACAATCGCTAACATAAGGCACTGGTTATCAATCTGTCACTGCCAGTGTGACTTAACTAACGGCAATTGTGTGCTTCATTGTATTCAATCTAGTCAAACAACCCTATGAGCAATTACTATTGAAACCGAGAAACTAATCGTTCCGATCAACGTAAACTTAAACTTATTGAATGCACAACAATAATAACTATCAATACTCATAGATCAATCAATGATAATTACAAAATATATGTTCTTGGTTACATTAAAAACTAAATAAATACAAACTCTACATCGTGGGAATGAATCGGAGAGATTAACCGAGTCTCGACATCATAGAATCTTTAATTGTGATGATATGGAACATGTATGTGATCTCGGTATGAGTCGGAATGATGGAATCACCTTCCTCTTGCTCTGGAAATCGTCTGCCATCAGTTATTCAAAGATAGGGTCGAGCTTGAGAAAAATAACATAAAACCCTAAATTTCCCGCCTGTGTCACCCATCGTGATACGCGATGGGGTCTTCTGTGGTCCATCGCGATAAGTCAACCTTCATTTAAATCCCATCGCAATACGCGATGGGTCTTCTGGCCTGCCTATCGTGTATCGCGATGGGTCTTCTCACCAGCAAATAATTATTATTTCTTTCGTTTCGCGTGCTGGACGTCCCGGGTCTTCATCCCGTGCCTCAATAGGTCCAAATTAGCTGCTTTAACGCCTATGACCTGAAATGCAATAGACATGTATGAAGTATCGAAGTTCCCACAATAAACGGTTTTAAAACTAGTAAATAACGAACTAAAGTATATTAACCAACCATCACATCCCCACACTTATCTTTTGCTTTCCCTCATGCAAACTCTAAAGTAAACATTAACCTCCATCATAGGTGTGTGAATTATCACCATTAATACTAGTAAGATTTAAGGTCATACCCAATTTCCAAGACTGACACTTTCTATATTGACATCCCACAAATAAGGTTAAATGGTACTATAAAAACAATAGAGCCGCCCAGACGAGTGTACTTTGTTTCCAGTTAAGGCATACATGTTCATACCCCTCACACTATCAACACTCCTCTCGATTTAATATCTGGATTGGCAAAAGATGTGCCAGTATATGTATCTGCCCTCAAATACCAAATATGAGTCACAACTTAATAAGCTTGCAGGCCAATCTTATCTCCACCCATTACCCACTGGTTGCATAAAGACTCAGACTAGGGTTTTGTTGAGGCTTAGGTTTGGGTGTGGATTAGGCATATTTAGTGACTAAGGTGGATGGAACCCAGTTTAACAAATACACACACAACTAATAAAAAACAAACAAACTGCCAATTACATAACTGAATAAAAACAGACTTGTTTTTGGATTTTTGCTGACTTTTTCCATTTTTGTTTACTAAATTGATAAACAATACACTGAAACAAATAAATATACAACTCTGACATTCATATATTTACAACTCTACCGAGACATACGTACATTGTGTACTATGCTCTACAACTGAGAACTGGATTTCCATCACATAAGGTTAAAATAAAATGAAGGCCAAGGCTGAAATGGTGTGTAATGTTCGGTTTAGCAAATGAGAAGGAATAAGGTCCAAACGGGCTCTTAGGGGATAATGTTTGGCAAGGATTTTTATTTAGTGGGGGAAAGATGTATGTACAGGTTTTCTAAAGTCCTAATCTCCATACACGTGGTGGTATTAAGATCTTGATAAGCATATGACAAACAAGTTCTAATTCTGTAAAACATACCGGTTTCCCTCAATAAATGATAAGACATGTTTTATATTTATTATATAATATGTGTATTAAGTATAGGGGGCCATCTCACAATATGTCTGGAATTATGGGCTGCCGATATGAAACATGTATACCCGTCCCTTTGACTCGTTATCCCCGCCTAAACGACCTCATTTTCAACTTCTCTTTTTTAAAGCATTTGTGAGTAAAACTATCGAGAAGCTGAAAAATCAACCTTGACAACCATAACTTGGCATTAATGACAATAATTAACAGTTAACAATTTTGGTTTCCAAAACACTCTTCGAGGTACTATCGGGCTAAAATTTTTAAATTTCCCCCATCCCCACACTTGAGGTTTACATTGTTCTCAATGTTAAAATATTTAAACAATTAACGAACATTTGAGGGACGAGGTTGAAATTGATTATTTAGCAATTTAAAAACTCGGGGCTCTAATGTGATGGTTCTACTAGCAATTATACAATTACACTTTTAACATTCAACCAATAAAAACAAAATAAATTATTAAACTAAAATCACCTGATATCATCAACAATGGAATGGAACAATCGGCTCGCGAGCTCTCATAAACACTCGTGCACACTCGTCTCACCCAACTACCAAAACTGACAACCAATCCTGCAAAATCTCGAGATGTGTTGAAATAAGCTTCTCACAAGTGTAAGACGTTGGTCTTTTAATCATCATCATCATCATCATCATCGTACTCAGTATATCCCACCAATAGCAAAGCTATAGTAGGGTCTGAGGAGGGTAAGATTTAGACAGCCTTACCTCTACCCCATAAGGATAGAGAGGCTGCTTCCGGTGAGACCCCCGGCTCGATAGTAGTTTTGCATCAAGCCTTGGACATAAGGCACATAGCACTCAATCATCGGGACACCGGCTGATCGGTGCATGTACCCTTGTCTTTCGGCTATCAACGCCACTACATGATGCCTGATTAACCGTCCGTCACTTTTAACGTTATTTTCACGAGATTAGTAAAATAACGTCAAAATTAGTGCAATTTCACTTTTGCCCACCCGAGGTTTCACACATATATACATCATATGTGCGCACCGCAAGCAGGGCTAACATTGGTCTTTTAAGAGTTATAAAAATGATTTATTGTTAATTTTATTAAAACAATTACCGAGACGAAATAAGTTGTTTCATAATAAATTTTGTTAAACAAGTTAATAATGTTAAAAGACCTAACTCACTTTCGTAGGAATCACGATTGCATTTAGCGTATGCAACAAGCCTTTTAAACCCCCCGGTAGCCCGGGTAGACGAGTGAAGTCTCATGAGGGTTTATAGTGAACTACACCCACAAAGTTCCAAATACAACAAATATACAAGTAATTCAACCCATCAGTCACAACAAAAGATATATATACATATAAGCCCAACAAGTTACCAAAACAATATTCCCTATATAATAATAATAATAATATTATAAAGACCATGAGAATAAAAACAAAATAAAGTATAAAAATAAAGCAAAAAGGGCAACATAAGTCTACTGTGGTGGCGGTGCGTCCTCGTCGCCATCCTGTGGGTCCGCAGGCTGCTCAATGTATACGACTAGTGAAGGTGGGAGCGATACGTGCAAGTGAACAAAAAGTAATCGAAAATAATCATCATGGCGGGCCAGGTGGCTCCGCGTTTCCTCTTGATGGGCCTGAGCCTCCTTCTGCATCGCCTGCTGCTGATAAATCATGTCAAGTGTGACAGACAGCTGCGACTGCAATGGTGGCTGCGATGATGAAGATGATGACTACCTCAAAGGATACTGCTGCTGAGGCCGCATCATACGCGGGATCAGCACGTGCTGCCTGTGTGTCGGAACTCCCATATGTAATGATGCGGCAGCAGCTGATCTTGGAGGTGGTGGCACATACGGTCCCTGTCTTATCGGGACGAGCACGGGTGGATCATGCAGCTCACAAATCCCGAACCTCCTGGCATCCTCCAATCCAAACACCTCAGTAATTGACCCAGGAGTAAAAAACTGGATTGAATATCTCTCGAAAGCTCCAACACTCTCTGCAATCCTCGTAATATACGGCCCCAACGATAACTGGGCCGATGTACCCTGTAAACTCCGAACTCTGGCAAATGATGCGAGTAGCAGCATTGCAATGTTAGCCTCGCTGCCAGTAATGATAGACAGGAGGCACAACAGATCTAGGTTGCTACACTTATCACGGCCCAAATGACGGCCAACGATAGTGTAAGAAACGATACGATGTAAGTGCCGATGGACGGGGTCACGAATGGATGACGCCACTACGGAGCTCGAGTGGGCCCCGTCGCGATCTGCTCCCAAAACTGAGCTAACTGAGCCTCAGTCAACCAAAACTCTCGGTCCCGCTGTGAACTCTGAGTATAACCTCGAAAGCTTTGCAAGAACTCGAGAGTCTGAACATCCTCCCGAGTATAATAACATGTGGCCACAGCGAAATCTGGGACCGACATCTCATACACGTGTCGTCCGAGTGAGAACGACACGGCACGCGGCTCGACGAAATCGGTGGCCGTGAATCGGAAAGTCGAGTAGAACTCACGTGTGAGCTCGACGTATGGAATCGAGTCACACTCGAGCACTCGGACCCACCGAGCCGGTATCAACTCCTGTAATCTGACCTCCACCCCTAGGGTACCCAACAATCCCCAATCAAACGTCCTATGCCTAAGAAGATGGATACCTCGAATCCTGGTAAGTTTGGCATACTCGTCAGTCAAAATCCCAAATCTGAGCACCATGTGATGTGTGCGTCATCCATCTCTGACGATCTCCTCTCGTTCGATGTCCGGAGTAATCGGCAGCTCCGGACCATCATACTAAATAACGCGCGGCGGCCTTTGCTAAATAAACCGATGCGGCTCGGGATCACCCCGAGGAACCGCAACTGGACCACGGCAGCCCACACCCTCAGGCCGAGTCTTCGGCCTCTTGCGCCCGGTGGGCACCTGCTGACTCTGTTATATCAGACATATCTATAAAATCAAACAATCAAGTTAGATATGTCAACAATGACTGTGGCGACGATCATATAACATTTCGGTCGCAGTCATCCCACACATGATAAAATAATATTAAATAATAATAGAATAATAAAATAAACATAAATAAAGACGAAAAATTCGGGGACACCTTGCACGTATTTCTAAAAACCAGATCTTCTCGCCCGAATTGAGATTGAGTACGAGCAGTACAATCAATTTACGAATCAAACTCAACTAAGAAAATATCCCCACAACTCGATAAACAAAATCAACAGAGGACTCGACACGAACTATGAACATACAGACCACTATTAACAACTGGCGTGACAAATCTATACAAACTAATTGACTGACTATCTCGAATAGTGTGCCAACAAACTATTCCCATGTCGGCAAAACAAAGAATTAGGTGACAAGTCGGGTTGAGAAATAAAATACTATAAAACATTAGTATATAAAGATCGAAATATGTCGTTTAATTTCGAAATGTCACTATCATTAAAATAATAATAAATTAATGATCTAAAAAATTTGAACTTACAAACCCGACTTGTCGCCACCTATGTTTAATATAACTGAAAACTTAACGACAAATCTACTTATCCAACCCTCGACCCGGCAAACAAACTAGCCCGATAATAACCACCCACAAACTTCCAACTTACCAAACCGAACAATAACAATTCAAATCCTGACATAATAAAATAATATAAAAACATACCTTGATGTCGGGTTATGAACTAAAAACAAATGATAATGACTGGGACGGCGGTGAGTGAAGGATGACTGTGGTGGTGACCGGTCGGCTATGAGTGTACGGCAGAGATGGACAGTGATGGTGGAGCGGCGGTGATGCGGTTGTGACTGGTGGAGATGGTGATGTGCGGTGGTAACTGGTGGAGATGGTGATGTGCGGTGGTAACTGGTGGAGATGGTGATGTGCGGTGGTAGAGGACGGAGGTGTATGGTGGAATGTGGACGGTGTTGGATGGTGGTTTAATGACAGCGACAACGATAATGTGAATAGGGTAGTGGTGGTGGCCCGCGGTGAATAGGGGTGGTTATGGTGTGAAGAGAAAGAAGAAGAAGAGGTGAAGAAGAAGAATAACGGTCTTATTTATTATTTTTTTCAGATGATCCACGACCCATCGCGATACGCGATGGGTTAAGTGTACAAGGGTCGCGTATCATGGCCCAATTGAATTTCAATTAGGGTTTGAACCCATCGCGATACGCGATGGGTTGGGTAGTGTTTTGTTCAAAAATCAATCAAGGATAATGTAACCAAATTTGTAAATTGAGGTTTAGTGCTTGTATTACAATAATGGTTATGAAACGAATGAAAGCAAGAACACAAAGATTTGTTTTGAGGAAAAGCCCTTTATCTTGGTTGGATCGCAAAACCCCGGGTGATGACAAATCGTCTAAAAGCCTCTTTATTAATCAAAAAATAGGTGTTACAAGGTTTGGAGATTATGATCAGTAATCCAATGATTGCTAATGAGTGTGAACTACTATTGTAAGCTCTATGAACTGCTTAACGAATATGGAATGTGTCGTGTGTTAACCTAACTGATCATAAGCTCGTTAAATACAAAAAATAACAATTAACTATAAGTCCTATCTTTGCGCCACTCTCCCACTAGCTGCGTCCAAGATTTTGACCACGCGCTGAATGAGTCCAGTAGCGAAATAATAGGTAGACTAAGTCTTCCAGCCGTTAGACCTGTTAATTATAAACCTACACATGAGAAACAATCATTAGTAATAACAAGTACTGAGGATCCTTGATCCTGATATAATTCTGGAACTCCCATAAAGGATAGTTGATCCAGACATGTCTTCAAGAATAACATATCCTCGGTACAGATTATCCATGACCTAACAATTGTCTCCAAAATAGCGGTTGTTTGTGGATAACAACTGTCATTTTTAAATTCAAATTTCCTGCAAAAATAAGATGATTAGACATGTGTCAGAAATAGTTATTATCGCATAACATGATTAATATTAGTCGCCTATATATGTGATCGTAACAATCCTTTTAAAACCACACTCCTTGATAGCCAAACATGTATATCTCTGTCTATCTTCTTTTCATTTTCTATCATATAATGTCCCCCGTCCCTATTTCTTCTTATTTTTATGGCCAATCGGACCCGAGCGAACTCTGATCACAAGGTTTACTTGCTAACCCTTCTTCTGAGATCTGCAATTTTACGGATCAGAAATTGATGATCTCCGGTCACTCTTTCCGGCCGACGCCATCTTCCTTCCCTTCGATTCCACAGTACGAAGCGACTGCGTATCCCAGACCTGGGTTTACTTTCCAGCCTAACCGTTTATAATAGGCTAGCTATATCCCTTTCCTAGCTTCACCCAAAGCTTCTTTACCTTGACCGGAATCAGTTACAATCAGGCGATGCCCATGTTGTGGAGGATACTACGCACTATTGAAAGGATCATTGATGAAGAAGGTGTTGAGTTTGGCTTGTCGGATTTGTCATATCTGTACACCTTGGCTACTCGTGGTTCCCATCGTTTCATTTTCAAATCGAAACTTCGTCAACCGATTCCCATCTCAAAGGTTACCTAGAATAGTTCTTTCTGGAAAGACCCATTCTTCTTCGTAAAAAGGTACTCAATCCCGGGTGGATCTGATTTGCTTAAAAGATGGATCATGAAGGGTAGGATCTTGGATCCTTAGGTAACATAAACAGGATACTCGATTCTTCAACTAACGCTTTGTTTATTCTTCTGCAGTTGATAATTTGTTCTGTTAGCCGAACTTTCTGGAGTCGAAGAGAGAGTTAGGAAGTTCCTTGCACTGGATTCAGATATTAGAACTTTTCAAGCAAAGTTCACAGAAGCGTTTCAAGAATCAATCTCAGAGTTAATTAGCAACATGCCATGCAAGAATTTTTATAAACATGTTTAATGTTAATTGAAAATAATTGAAAATTTATATGTAAATCGTTCTTTGTAGGTGCCCAAAAATCCGGTAAGTCTGCATCCAAATTCTACCTTGAAGACATTGATTGCATGTTTGTGAAAAGGGAAACTCTGAAATCCACACCGATGCATGAGCCACACCCTGTCACGACCCAAGCCAAGTCAAGAGCATCCAAGAGGAAGAAACCGTCAGAACCAGAGAGCCCTTTTGATGCTGAGAAACAACTCCCTAACATGCTCACTGCAATAAGGATCCTTGACCCTAACAACCTTTATTTATGAATCAAGTATTCTTCTAACTTTGTCCAACTTTCTTGTATAGGCCGTAAAATCCACCAAAGGTTATCATGAGAATATAGTCGAAGAGTACAAGGAGACTCTGGCTGGGATTAGTTGTATTTTGGAAAGCTTTCGAGACTAAATATCCTTCTTGAAATCTTGAATCCTGATATTCTTGTTGTATGCCCCAGCTACCCTTTGTTGATATGATGCCATTATGATCTTGGCTAGGTCTCTGAGTTCATCAACAATATCTAGATCTTGGATAAGAATTTCATCATTGGACTGAGGATCATGGATGCTCGTTCTGTCACTAGGAACCACCATTTCTGTAAGGGTTACAACTTTTGATCCAAACACCAACGAGAAGGGTGTTTGACCTGTTTCATTCTTTGGTGTTGTTCTATCAGCCCAAAGGACATAAGGAAGCTCCTCAGTCCATTTGCCTTTCTTGATCCTAGTTTCTTCTTCAAGTTGTTGATGATAATCTTGTTGCTTGACTCCGCTTGACCATTGGCTTGAGGATAAACTGGTGTAGAAGTGATCATCTTAATGCCCCAACTGTCACAAAAGTGAGTGGTTCTTTTCCTGATAAACTGGGAACCATTGTCACAAACAATTTTCGAAGGAATACCAAGTCTAGTAATAATGTTTCTTTTAATGAAGGATATCACCTCTTTTTCGTGGACTTGTACAAAAGTTTCTGCTTCTATCCATTTTGAGAAGTAATCAGTCATGGCAAGCATGAACACTTTTCCTCCTGGCGCTTTAGGTAGCTTACCCACAATATCCTTGCCCCACTTCATGAAAGGCCATGATAAGGATATAGGATACAAAGGTTCTGCTGGTTGGTGTAGAACGTTACTGTGTCTTTGACAAGCATCACACTTCTTTGAATACTCCATGGCATCTTTCTTCATGGTTGGCCAGAAGTATCCTATTCTTAGAATCCTAGAGAATAGGGCTCTGCCTCTAGTGTGATTACCACAATCACCTTCGTGAAAGTCTTTGAGCACCTCTTGGATTTCAGGTTCCTCAATACACCTCAAGTATGGACCTGCAAGAGATTTCTTATGCAAAATATCATGTAATAAGATGTATTGTGATACCTTAAGTTTGAAGGTTTTGGGATTTTTTGTGATGGGGATCTCTCCATCTTGAATGAATTTCTTGATCGAGAGGATCCAAGATCCTTAATTATTTGAGGATAATGGATCCCAAAGCACAATCTCTTTGTTAGTTGTTATCTCCACAACTTCTTGTTCTCCTATTGCTGGTGAGAGTATATGGATGATCGAGATTTTCGTAGCTTCCGGGACCTTCAAAGATGATGATAGATTTGCTAAGGCGTCTGCCCAAACATTCTCTTCCCTTGGTACTTGTATAATACTAAAAGAATCGAAGAACTTTGACAGTTCTTTCACAATGTCTAGATATTTAATTAATTTTTCTCCTTTAACAACATATGAGCCATTAAAGTAGTTAGCTATTAATAACGAATCTATATACACCTGATGATACCTGGTCCTCACCTGTTTAGCTAGTTGCAAACCTGCAATTAAAGCTTCGTATTCCGCTTCATTATTTGTGGCTTGAAACTCACATGCTATAGACTGGAGTATTATGTCCCCCTGTGGCGATTTCAGTAGGATGCCTAATCCTGTTCCTCTAAGGTTGGATGCTCTATATGTGAATAAGATCCAAGGATCCTTGGTTTAATCTAATTGTTGGACCTCCAAGTCGGCTTCCTTTTGTAAATCAGTACTGAAATCAGCCACAGAGTCAGCTTGTGCTTGAGATTTTGTAGCAGTCCTTGGCTCGTATTGGATATTGTATGTACTCAGCTTTACATCCCACTTAGTCATCCTACCTGACATATCTGTTTTCTAAGAACATTCTTGATAGGATAGTTAGTTTTTACAATTATAGCATGAGTTTCAAAGTAATTCCTTAACTTAGCAGAAGCCATAATTAGTGCAAGAATTAATTTTTCTAAATGAGAGTACCTGGTTTCAGAATCTAGAAGACTTTTACTTACATAATAAACAAGATGTTGTTCCCCTTTATGACCCTTTACAAGGACAAAACTTACTGCATTACCCGAGACTGCTAGGTACAAGGATAGGGGTTCCCCATCTGTTGGCTTCATTAATGCTGGTGCTGAGGATAAGTAATCCTTCAAGGCTCTGAGCGCAAAATCATGTTTCTCCGTCCACTAGAACTTTCTATTCTTTCTAAGGATATCATTAAAATCCTTACACTTTTCCGAAGATCGGGAGATGAACCTATTCAAGGCTGCGATCCTGCCGGTTAACCTTTGTATGTCTTTTGCATTCGCGGGTGACTTCAAGTTGATGATGGCTTTTATTTGTTCTGTGTTAGCCTCTATTCCCCTCTTAGTGACCATATACCCAAGGAACTTTCCCGCTTTAACACCAAAATGACATTTGGATGGGTTGAGTTTCAGGTTATACTGGTCGGGGATGTTGAAGGCTACTTCCAAGTCTTTAAGATGATCTTCAGCCTTCTTGGATTTGACTACCATATCGTCTATATATACTTCCATGGTCTTCCCTAATTGATCTTTAAACATCATGTTGACTAAGCGTTGATGTAACAACTCGGGTTTTCGTATATATATATTTTTATTAAATACCCGACTCATTTTGATGTTCGGGCTATTTATTTAAATAAAATATCATGCTTATCGAAAAGATTAATAATTATTTTATTATTGTTTAAATGGTTTATGTAAAATATATTTATAACTTTCAAATTATGGTAAAATTAACCCAAACTCGAACTTTTGTCCAACTTTGTTCCCACCTTAAACCTACAAGGACTAAATTGCAAATACTAAATATCTTATTATAATTCAGATCCGATTCCCTTGACCCGTACCCTTTTACCCGTGACCCGTTTATACACCCGTTTAGCATGCTTGAACCACAATTCTCGCCACAATCATGGAAACAAATCATTGTACGCATTATACATGCCTTTTGCGGCCAAATTGAAAATTTAATTATGTTTAAACGATCTAATTGATTCGTTTTACCTAAATAACTTAGCCGACCTTTAGTTGATCTCGAAATACATATAAACTATTATAGATTTTCAATTAAACTTGCAGACATAATCATTAAACCATCTTCGTCCTTAATCCCTTATTTAATTTAATTAAATTGGTCCAGAACCGTTGTTCGTGACCCCCGTTGGCGACGGCCCTGTTTGGAACTCGTTCACCCGCACCTGTTCATCGTTTGAAGTAATTCATTACATGGTTAACATTGCAGATCATCGTTCCTAAAAACCCCTATGTTTAATTAACTCATATCATAACGGATTGATCGATTAGGAATCTAGGGTTCTTATGAATGTTTTGGTTTTGGGCATGGAAGTTTATAAAATTTATGTTTCAGTTTATAATCAAACATCTGGGTATCTCAGTTGATAGCGTGCAAGGTGTTAAGACACTGGACGAGCTGGGGGCGCAGGTTTGAACCTCCCCCAGCCCGTTTTAGGGTTTTTTTTTCTTAAATCCATTTTATTATATATATATATATATATATTTTAAATGATTAATGTATATTATAAGTAATTAATCTATATTTCGTTAAAAACTGACAAACTAGCTAGTTTACTTTCCAAACTTTGCTTAAAACTCCAATGTATATATATATGTATATATATTAGATACTTAAAGATTGATAAAGGTTTTAATTTAAAATTCATCTTGTTCTTTAACATATTTAAAATATAGTATAAATTCAAGTATTTTTATAAAAGTTCATCTTTTGTATAAGTATTATTAGTTATTACTATTTACAATAATTATTAAAAGAATTCGTTATTAATATTAAAAATATCTATATATACATAAAATGTATTTTTTTAGCTTAAAGTAATTATTTGATACAAATCTCTTTATATAATTTATCAAAAATTTTAAATATTATTTATTCAAGTATTCTACTTATAATTATGATTTTATATAATTATAATATACTATTTAATAAAATTAATAATAAACTAAAGCAATATTTAAACTTTCGTTAGAATGTACCCGATCATCGAATACCGAACCTCTATCTAGATTTAGCTTCATTATTCCATTCATATTTATTCCTCAACTATTGTTACTTAGGATTCCTCTTCGATAACTTTTGAAGAGCGTAACCCTTGTTTACTACCATTCTTAGCGCATTCGTTTATCTCTTGCTTATTGCTAAGGTGAGTATTTCACTCCCCTTCTTTTACTTATTTTCAACCGTTTTTGGGACATATGTGTTTGTAGATATTTTTATATTATATAGTATTCAAACGCAACTGTTTATGCTTGTGTGTTTATCAGTCTGCCTAACTTGTTATTTGCTTACTTGCTTTAGTTGAATGTTATTTGCTTACTTTGGCAATCGATGTCCATTTTTATGGAAACGGTTTAGTCCTTGCTCGGTAACCAATGTCCATTTATATGGATTGGTTGAGCTCTTTCTTTATGGTTTGCTTTCTTTATGGTTTGTTTTCTTTATAATTTGATTGATTGTTTATGTGATATGGCTTAACAGTTTATTCTCACTGGAACAATTTGCATCTTTCTTTATTTATTATATAATATTATTGTAGTGTCTTAAACTGGTGTTTTACTCACTCAACATGTGTTGTTGATAAAATTCTATTTTATACGCATATGCAGGTTATCGTAGAAATTTAATGCAGGTTGGTGAAGACTTAAGTGAAGAATTTAAGTTAGAAATAATTAATCAAGATAATTTGTGATATAAGATGTATTGTTGTATGATTATGGATTATGTAATTGTTGTATTTGATTTATTTGAAAAATTAATAAAATTTAAAAGATATTGACATTTTTGATATTGCAAAATAGTATCTTGAGAGATGTGACAATCAGTTCGCGCCCCGGAATTTCCGCCGTAGGTTGGGGTGTGACAGATTGGTATCAGAGCCGAAGGTTTAAGATAGGTCATTAGTGGTGCCGTAGTAACATGCTTAGGAGCCCCATGCGTGCTTATTTGTTTACATGATGTGTTCTATTTGATTGTTATAGCTTACGTAATTGCTTGCTAAATTAAGTACTTATTTAACTGTTTAAATAATGATTTTTCTTATTAATATATTGTTATGCACACACACACACAACTCCGAGGCAATGCCTCAACCTTCAAAGAAATTTTTTCATAAATATTTTAAATTAAATTAGATTGCCTTTTATATTTAAGAAATTCCTTAAAAATTTCCTATGATTGTTTTTACTCCTTCATCTTAAGGCTAGGTAGCATGAAAAGTTCCTCTCGGCCAAAGAGGAACACAACTGTCATACGACCGACACCTTAGGTTTTTTTTAAACCGAATTCACGATGGTTCGTGTGTGTTTCGTTATTTAAATGGTTAGTTGGTTGGAAAATCCATGGAACCCATGGGCACTCCTACTATCTATTTCTCAATTTATTTTATGTTTTTGTCAGAGTCATCATACGTGGTGATTCACGAGATGTTCCAACTACTCGTATTTTTCTTTCATTTATTCGTTATTTAGTTTGGTCGGTTAAAACGTCATGTAACGATCATGGGGCGACAAATTTCATTGCATTGTTAATTCGTTAATTAGTTGGGACAATCAAATTACCATGTAACACTCATGGGCTGTCCAACTCAGCTATTTTATTCGTTAGTTCGTTGGGCCATTCAAATTGCCATGGAAAGCTCATGGGAGGCCAACATCCACAATTTATATTTCTTTAGTTTATTGTAAACTTAATTAAATAAAAATTTAACTTTTTAAACTGACTTATCTCCTCGTGTAGTCATCACACTTTAATCATATTGACTACATCATCTTTAAAATTTTTTTTTACGCTATATACCCATTACCTTATAAACTTTTATCTTTATTCCTCATGATACGACACAAATTCCCCACATCTAAAAGTAAAATGTTTAGTTATCCAAGAAATTAACGTTTTATTAGTAAATGATTTCCTCAACTTATTCTTATAAATCTTTAGTTTTGGTCCTCGTAGAATGTCTCATCTAAGAAATCACTGTCATTCTCGACATCAATCGTCTAGTTCTCATTACCAAAACGTGTATACCCAATGATTTAACTGCTACAACCTCTAAAATAACTCAAATTCAAAACAATAATGCAACCAATTCAAACTTGTTCATTAACTTCCTTGATTGAAATTTTAATTCATTTACTCATACTCATCCTGGCGGCAACAACAAGCGTAAGTCTAATTATATAAACTATGCTGCTAATCAAATCAATTATCAACCTCGACAAAATCAAACTATCCCAAGCAAGAAACTCTCCATCGGTGTTCACTCGTATTGCCCACTAGTAACGTTCATCATTCGACTCAATTCTCATGACGTTTTTGCACCCAATGTAATCGCTTCGATCATCCATGCATATTCTTGACCTACACCGCATACCCCTCATGCTCAACCTGATGCCCATACTACCTGTACTTGCAACCATTCAGGAGACCATAGTCCTCCCCATGATATGTGCACTCAGATTATCCAAAATACTCAAGTTCAAACTATATTTACACCCTACTACACTACCCGTAAAGTCCAAACATGTTAATCCCTCTTCCTTCAAGCTCCTCTCGTCAAGCAAGATCACTCACACATAACCCAAACTTATCAGATTCCGCACCGCAAGCTCGAGTTTACCAAGCCTACTCTAACTAATCAACCCTCTTGCAAACCGTTCACGCTCAAGTTATGCCGGATCAAATCTACCACGACTGCTCAAGCTCGCATCAATCAAATCATTCAGGATTCTCAAGTCCTAAGGTTTCAAGTCATGCACAACTGAAGATTTAACCTACTAGAAGACTTTGTCACTCGTCATATTCTATCTTACTTGAATTGGACTTTTCTGCCTTATATCGACTATTTAAAAAACTTAGAATTAACGTTTTATGAATTTTTGAGATACTAATTAAGATTTTCTATTGCTATGCTCCTCGAGTAAAATTATCAAAGGGTTGTTTTATGAAATTTCCATTTTAAATCACCAAATTATAAACTTTTGTCTACTTAAAGACTTCTCACTTAAAACTTCTTTCTCTAAAGGATTTATATTCTTAAAATTATATTTTCAAACGTTTTTGTAAACCCACATGATTAGACGAATCATGTGGACCATCTGACGATCTAAATAATTATGGTCCGGAACATAATTATCGAAGTCCTCGCATGGAAATCATGACTCGTAAGATTGGGTGTCATAATATAGAATTGAAAATGGATGGAATAATGATACAAATGTAAAGATGGTAAGGACATGGTGGATACGCCGCTGGTACATCCTATATATAAGTGCCCTTATCGGATTTTCATTTGGAGAGTTACTTCAACTATCCTAAAGTTCTGTAGTATGTTTTTTTTATTTAATGGTTTTGTTATGGTATTCCTTAATTTCGGGAAAAAAATTCATAAAGTAGAGGAGACTGTAACAACTCGGGTTTTCGTATATATATATTTTTATTAAATACCCGACTCGTTTTGATGTTCGGGCTATTTATTTAAATAAAATATCACGCTTTTCGAAAAGATTAATTATTATTTTATTATTGTTTAAATGGTTTATGTAAAATATATTTATAACTTTCAATTTATGGCAAAATTAACCCAAACTCGAACTTTTGTCCAACTTTGTTCCCACCTTAAACCTACAAGGACTAAATTGCAAATACTAAATATCTTATTATAATTCAGATCCGATTCCCTTGACCCGTACCCTTTTACCCGTGACCCGGTTATACACCCGTTTAGCATGCTTGAACCACAATTCTCGCCACAATCATGGAAACAAATCATTGTACGCGTTATACATGCCTTTTGCTGCCAAACCGACATTTTAATTATGTTTAAACGATCTAATTGATTCGTTTTACCTAAATAACATAGCCGACCTTTAGTTGATCTCGAAATACAAATAAACGATTATAGATTTTCAACTAAACCTGCACACATAATCATAAAACCATCTTCGTCCTTTATCCCATATTTAACTTGATTAAATTGTTCCAGAACTGTAGTTCGTGACCCCCGTTAGTGACGACCCTGTTTGGAACTCGTTCACCCGCACCTGTTCATCGTTTGAGGTAATTGATTACATGGTTAACATTGCAAATCATCGTTCTTAAAACCCCCTATGTTTTGTTAACTCATATCATAACGGATTGATCAATTAGGAATCTAGGGTTCTTATGAATGTTTTGGTTTTGGGCATGGCAGTTTATAAAATTTATGTTTCAGTTTATAATCAAACATCTGGGTATCTCAGTTGATAGCGTGCAAGGTGTTAAGACACTGGACGAGCTGGGGGCGCAGGTTCGAACCTCCCCCAACCCGTTTTAGGGTTTTTATTTTATAAAATCTATTTTATTAGATATACATATATATATATATATTAAATGATTAATGTATATTATAAGTAATTAAACTATATTTCGTTAAAAACCGACAAACTAACTAGTTTTCTTTCCAAACTTTGGTTAAAACTCCAATGTACATATATATGTATTAGCTGTGTGCCCGCGTGATGCAGCGGGGCATGCATGCAACTCTACATTGTTTGCATAGTCTGTGTCGGTACATACGTCACTTGATGACAGTGCGTATATAGCTTAAAATAGGACGCATGAGTCGTGCAAAGCCAGTTGCGTGTAATCGAAGATTGAACACGTGTACCCGAACGGGAATGTACGTTACCGACATTTAAACATGCTTAACCAACACCACACGTGTAATTCATGCCGGTTAACGGGTAGGGCGTTGGGTTGATCCCTTACCAAGATTGGGTTATGTGCGTTACATGGTGTTGGACATGTGTTCCGACTCGACAGAATTCTAACCTAACCCCTTTCTACTCGAACCCGAACCAAGTTAATCATTGTTTTTTGTATCGAATAATTTCGACCCTCATGTAATTTTACAAATGACCCGAGCTCACCCGACTCGACATGTTACCCGATTCTAAATGGTAAGCGCGTAACATACTAACTTTTTAAAACTGAAAAACTGTAGCAATATCATACTCATATTAAAGAGAATAAAATACTCGTTTTTTATGTTTTTTTTTTGAAAAAATAATAACGTGTGAAAAAGTTATGGTTGTTAAAAAGTCGTGTGGTAGTTAGTTTTGAGTTAGGGAGCGTATGTGTAACTATGATTAAACTTTACAAAAAAGGTAGTGAAGTTGAGGGACCAAAGTTATAAATATATTTTGAAAAATGAAAGTTAGTACAAGTAATATTTGTGAGTAAAGACTTAATTAACCTTAATATCTATATTTTTTATGCATTATGTGTTGTGTATAAAGCAATGAATTCGGTACCTCTTAAAATTTAAGAGGTCCCTAGCTCATGCTTTATATATAGTATAGATATATATTAGATACTTAAAGATTGATAAAGGTTTTGATTTAAAATTCATCTTGTTATTTAACATATTTAAAATATAGTATAAATTCAAGTATTTTTATAAAAGTTCATCTTTTGTATAAGTATTATTAGTTATTATTATTTACAATAATTATTAAAAGAATTCGTTATTAATAGTAAAAATATCTATATATACATAAAATGTATTTTTTTAGCTTAAAGTAATTATTTGATACAAATCTCTTTATATAATTTAACAAAAATTATAAATATTATTTATTTAAGTATTCTACTTATAATTATGATTTTATAACTAAAAGGAAAATTTTATAGGGTTGCAGTTAGACCCACAATGCTATATGGAACGGATTGTTGGGCCGTCAAGAAGGCACAAGTGCGAAAGATGGAGGTAGCAGAAATTAGAATGCTATGTTGGATGTGTGGGCACACAAGGTTAGACTGAATAAGAACGTTGTGTTTCGGGAGAGATTAGGGGTGGCGAACATAGCAGACAAGATAAGAGAGAGGAGATTGAGATGGTTTGGACATGTGAAGAGAATACAAACGACGAATCCTGTTAGATCAGTAGAAAACATTACTATAGAAGGGAGGAGGGGTAGAGGACGACCTAAATTGACGTGGGATGAGAGGATTAAACATGATTTGATAGACTTAAACCTCTCCAAGGACATGGTTGAGGATAGGAATTCATGGAGAAGTAGAATTAAAGTTAAGGATTTTTATGGAGAAAAGAATACCTTAGGGCTTCTATTTACCTTATTTTGGTCACACACCATAATAGTATGAAAGTCGAGTAGAACTCACGTGTGAGCTCGACGTATGGAATCGAGTCACACTCGAGCACTCGGACCCACCGAGCCGGTATCAACTCCTGTAATCTGACCTCCACCCCTAGGGTACCCAACAATCCCCAATCAAACGTCCTATGCCTAAGAAGATGGATACCTCGAATCCTGGTAAGTTTGGCATACTCGTTAGTCAAAATCCCAAATCTGAGCACCATGTGATGTGTGCGTCATCCATCTCTGACGATCTCCTCTCGTTCGATGTCCGGAGTAATCGGCAGCTCCGGACCATCATACTAAATAACGCGCGGCGGCCTTTGCTGAATAAACCGATGTGGCTCGGGATCACCCCGAGGAACCGCAACTGGACCACGGCAGCCCACACCCTCAGGCCGAGTCTTCGGCCTCTTGCGCCCAGTGGGCACCTGCTGACTCTGTTATATCAGACATATCTATAAAATCAAACAATCAAGTTAGATATGTCAACAATGACTGTGGCGACGATCGTATAACATTTCGGTCGCAGTCATCCCACACATGATAAAATAATATTAAATAATAATAGAATAATAAAATAAACATAAATAAAGACGAAAAATTCGGGGACACCTTGCACGTATTTCTAAAAACCAGATCTTCTCGCCCGAATTGAGATTGAGTACGAGCAGTACAATCAATTTACGAATCAAACTCAACTAAGAAAATATCCCCACAACTCGATAAACAAAATCAACAGAGGACTCGACACGAACTATGAACATACAGACCACTATTAACAACTGGCGTGACAAATCTATACAAACTAATTGACTGACTATCTCGAATAGTGTGCCAACAAACTATTCCCATGTCGGCAAAACAAAGAATTAGGTGACAAGTCGGGTTGAGAAATAAAATACTATAAAACATTAGTATATAAAGATCGAAATATGTCGTTTAATTTCGAAATGTCACTATCATTAAAATAATAATAAATTAATGATCTAAAAAATTTGAACATACAAACCCGACTTGTCGCCACCTATGTTTAATATAACTGAAAACTTAACGGCAAATCTACTTTTCCAACCCTCGACCCGGCAAACAAACTAGCCCGATAATAACCACCCACAAACTTCCAACTTACCAAACCGAACAATAACAATTCAAATCCTGACATAATAAAATAATATAAAAACATACCTTGATGTCGGTTTATGAACTAAAAACAAATGATAATGACTGGGACGGCGGTGAGTGAAGGATGACTGTGGTGGTGACCGGTCGGCTATGAGTGTACGGCAGAGATAGACAGTGATGGTGGAGCGGCGGTGATGCGGTGGTGACTGGTGGAGATGGTGATGTGCGGTGGTAACTGGTGGAGATGGTGATGTGCGGTGGTAACTGGTGGAGATGGTGATGTGCGGTGGTAGAGGACGGAGGTGTATGATGGAATGTGGACGGTGTTGGATGGTGGTTTAATGACAGCGACAACGATAATGTGAATAGGGTAGTGGTGGTGGCCCGCGGTGAATAGGGGTGGTTATGGTGTGAAGAGAAAGAAGAAGAAGAGGTGAAGAAGAAGAATAACGGTCTTATTTATTATTTTTTTCAGATGATCCACGACCCATCGCGATACGCGATGGGTTAAGTGTACAAGGGTCGCGTATCGTGGCCCAATTGAATTTCAATTAGGGTTTGAACCCATCGCGATACGCGATGGGTTGGGCAGTGTTTTGCTCAAAAATCAATCAAGGATAATGTAACCAAATTTGTAAATTGAGGTTTAGTGCTTGTATTACAATAATGGTTATGAAACGAATGAAAGCAAGAACACAAAGATTTGTTTTGAGGAAAAGCCCTTTATCTTGGTTGGATCGCCGACACAAAAACCCCGGGCGATGACAAATCGTCTAAAAACCTCTTTATTAATCAAAAAATAGGTGTTACAAGGTTTGGAGATTATGATCAGTAATCCAATGATTGCTAATGTGTGTGAACTGCTATTGTAAGCTCTATGAACTGCTTAACGAATATGGAATGTGTCGTGTGTTAACCTAACTGATCATAAGCTCGTTAAATACAAAAAATAACAATAACTATAAGTCCTATCTTTGCGCCACTCTCCCACTAGCTGCGTCCAAGATTTTGACCACGCGCTGAATGAGTCCAGTAGCGAAATAATAGGTAGACTAAGTCTTCCAGCCGTTAGACCTGTTAATTATAAACCTACACATGAGAAACAATCATTAGTAATAACAAGTACTGAGGATCCTTGATCCTGATATAATTCTGGAACTCCCATGAAGGATAGTTGATCCAGACACGTCTTCAAGAATAACATATCCTCGGTACAGATTATCCATGACCTAACAATTGCCTCCAAAATAGCGGTTGTTTGTGGATAACAACTGTCATTTTTAAATTCAAATTTCCTGCAAAAATAAGATGATTAGACATGTGTCAGAAATAGTTATTATCGCATAACATGATTAATATTAGTCGCCTATATATGTGATCGTAACAATCCTTTTAAAACCACACTCCTTGATAGCCAAACATGTATATCTCTGTCTATCTTCTTTTCATTTTCTATCATATAATGTCCCCCGTCCCTATTTCTTCTTATTTTTATGGCCAATCGGACCCGAGCGAACTCTGATCACAAGGTTTACTTGCTAACCCTTCTTCTGAGATCTGCAATTTTACGGATCAGAAATTGATGATCTCCGGTCACTCTTTCCGGCCGACGCCATCTTCCTTCCCTTCGATTCCACAGTACGAAGCGACTGCGTATCCCAGACATGGGTTTACTTTCCAGCCTAACCGTTTATAATAGGCTAGCTATATCCCTTTCCTAGCTTCACCCAAAGCTTCTTTACCTTGACCGGAATCAGTTACAATCAGGCGATGCCCATGTTGTGGAGGATACTACGCACTATTGAAAGGATCATTGATGAAGAAGGTGTTGAGTTTGGCTTGTCGGATTTGTCATATCTGTACACCTTGGCTACTCGTGGTTCCCATCGTTTCATTTTCAAATCGAAACTTCGTCAACCGATTCCCATCTCAAAGGTTACCTAGAATAGTTCTTTCTGGAAAGACCCATTCTTCTTCGTAAAAAGGTACTCAATCCCGGGTGGATCTGATTTGCTTAAAAGATGGATCATGAAGGGTAGGATCTTGGATCCTTAGGTAACATAAACAGGATACTCGATTCTTCAACTAACGCTTTGTTTATTCTTCTGCAGTTGATAATTTGTTCTGTTAGCCGAACTTTCTGGAGTCGAAGAGAGAGTTAGGAAGTTCCTTGCACTGGATTCAGATATTAGAACTTTTCAAGCAAAGTTCACAGAAGCGTTTCAAGAATCAATCTCAGAGTTAATTAGCAACATGCCATGCAAGAATTTTTATAAACATGTTTAATGTTAATTGAAAATAATTGAAAATTTATATGTAAATCGTTCTTTGTAGGTGCCCAAAAATCCGGTAAGTCTGCATCCAAATTCTACCTTGAAGACATTGATTGCATGTTTGTGAAAAGGGAAACTCTGAAATCCACACCGATGCATGAGCCACACCCTGTCACGACCCAAGCCAAGTCAAGAGCATCCAAGAGGAAGAAACCGTCAGAACCAGAGAGCCCTTTTGATGCTGAGAAACAACTCCCTAACATGCTCACTGCAATAAGGATCCTTGACCCTAACAACCTTTATTTATGAATCAAGTATTCTTCTAACTTTGTCCAACTTTCTTGTATAGGCCGTAAAATCCACCAAAGGTTATCATGAGAATATAGTCGAAGAGTACAAGGAGACTCTGGCTGGGATTAGTTGTATTTTGGAAAGCTTTCGAGACTAAATATCCTTCTTGAAATCTTGAATCCTGATATTCTTGTTGTATGCCCCAGCTACCCTTTGTTGATATGATGCCATTATGATCTTGGCTAGGTCTCTGAGTTCATCAACAATATCTAGATCTTGGATAAGAATTTCATCATTGGACTGAGGATCATGGATGCTCGTTCTGTCACTAGGAACCACCATTTCTGTAAGGGTTACAACTTTTGATCCAAACACCAACGAGAAGGGTGTTTGACCTGTTTCATTCTTTGGTGTTGTTCTATCAGCCCAAAGGACATAAGGAAGCTCCTCAGTCCATTTGCCTTTCTTGATCCTAGTTTCTTCTTCAAGTTGTTGATGATAATCTTGTTGCTTGACTCCGCTTGACCATTGGCTTGAGGATAAACTGGTGTAGAAGTGATCATCTTAATGCCCCAACTGTCACAAAAGTGAGTGGTTCTTTTCCTGATAAACTGGGAACCATTGTCACAAACAATTTTTGAAGGAATACCAAGTCTAGTAATAATGTTTCTTTTAATGAAGGATATCACCTCTTTTTCGTGGACTTGTACAAAAGTTTCTGCTTCTATCCATTTTGAGAAGTAATCAGTCATGGCAAGCATGAACACTTTTCCTCCTGGCGCTTTAGGTAGCTTACCCACAATATCCTTGCCCCACTTCATGAAAGGCCATGATAAGGATATAGGATACAAAGGTTCTGCTGGTTGGTGTAGAACGTTACTGTGTCTTTGACAAGCATCACACTTCTTTGAATACTCCATGGCATCTTTCTTCATGGTTGGCCAGAAGTATCCTATTCTTAGAATCCTAGAGAATAGGGCTCTGCCTCTAGTGTGATTACCACAATCACCTTCGTGAAAGTCTTTGAGCACCTCTTGGATTTCAGGTTCCTCAATACACCTCAAGTATGGACCTGCAAGAGATTTCTTATGCAAAATATCATGTAATAAGATGTATTGTGATACCTTAAGTTTGAAGGTTTTGGGATTTTTTGTGATGGGGATCTCTCCATCTTGAATGAATTTCTTGATCGAGAGGATCCAAGATCCTTAATTATTTGAGGATAATGGATCCCAAAGCACAATCTCTTTGTTAGTTGTTATCTCCACAACTTCTTGTTCTCCTATTGCTGGTGAGAGTATATGGATGATCGAGATTTTCGTAGCTTCCGGGACCTTCAAATATGATGATAGATTTGCTAAGGCGTCTGCCCAAACATTCTCTTCCCTTGGTACTTGTATAATACTAAAAGAATCGAAGAACTTTGACAGTTCTTTCACAATGTCTAGATATTTAATTAATTTTTCTCCTTTAACAACATATGAGCCATTAAAGTAGTTAGCTATTAATAACGAATCTATATACACCTGATGATACCTGGTCCTCACCTGTTTAGCTAGTTGCAAACCTGCAATTAAAGCTTCGTATTCCGCTTCATTATTTGTGGCTTGAAACTCACATGCTATAGACTGGAGTATTATGTCCCCCTGTGGCGATTTCAGTAGGATGCCTAATCCTGTTCCTCTAAGGTTGGATGCTCTATATGTGAATAAGATCCAAGGATCCTTGGTTTAATCTAATTGTTGGACCTCCAAGTCGGCTTCCTTTTGTAAATCAGTACTGAAATCAGCCACAAAGTCAGCTTGTGCTTGAGATTTTGTAGCAGTCCTTGGCTCGTATTGGATATTGTATGTACTCAGCTTTACATCCCACTTAGTCATCCTACCTGACATATCTGTTTTCTAAGAACATTCTTGATAGGATAGTTAGTTTTTACAATTATAGCATGAGTTTCAAAGTAATTCCTTAACTTAGCAGAAGCCATAATTAGTGCAAGAATTAATTTTTCTAAATGAGAGTACCTGGTTTCAGAATCTAGAAGACTTTTACTTACATAATAAACAAGATGTTGTTCCCCTTCATGACCCTTTACAAGGACAAAACTTACTGCATTACCCGAGACTGCTAGGTACAAGGATAGGGGTTCCCCATCTGTTGGCTTCATTAATGCTGGTGCTGAGGATAAGTAATCCTTCAAGGCTCTGAGCGCAAAATCATGTTTCTCCGTCCACTAGAACTTTCTATTCTTTCTAAGGATATCATTAAAATCCTTACACTTTTCCGAAGATCGGGAGATGAACCTATTCAAGGCTGCGATCTTGCCGGTTAACCTTTGTATGTCTTTTGCATTCGCGGGTGACTTCAAGTTGATGATGGCTTTTATTTGTTCTGTGTTAGCCTCTATTCCCCTCTTAGTGACCATATACCCAAGGAACTTTCCCGCTTTAACACCAAAATGACATTTGGATGGGTTGAGTTTCAGGTTATACTGGTCGGGGATGTTGAAGGCTACTTCCAAGTCTTTAAGATGATCTTCAGCCTTCTTGGATTTGACTACCATATCGTCTATATATACTTCCATGGTCTTCCCTAATTGATCTTTAAACATCATGTTGACTAAGCGTTGATGTAACAACTCGGGTTTTCGTATATATATATTTTTATTAAATACCCGACTCATTTTGATGTTCGGGCTATTTATTTAAATAAAATATCATGCTTATCGAAAAGATTAATAATTATTTTATTATTGTTTAAATGGTTTATGTAAAATATATTTATAACTTTCAAATTATGGTAAAATTAACCCAAACTCGAACTTTTGTCCAACTTTGTTCCCACCTTAAACCTACAAGGACTAAATTGCAAATACTAAATATCTTATTATAATTCAGATCCGATTCCCTTGACCCGTACCCTTTTACCCGTGACCCGGTTATACACCCGTTTAGCATGCTTGAACCACAATTCTCGCCACAATCATGGAAACAAATCATTGTACGCGTTATACATGCCTTTTGCGGCCAAATTGAAAATTTAATTATGTTTAAACGATCTAATTGATTCGTTTTACCTAAATAACTTAGCCGACCTTTAGTTGATCTCGAAATACATATAAACTATTATAGATTTTCAATTAAACTTGCAGACATAATCATTAAACCATCTTCGTCCTTAATCCCTTATTTAATTTAATTAAATTGGTCCAGAACCGTTGTTCGTGACCCCCGTTGGCGACGGCCCTGTTTGGAACTCGTTCACCCGCACCTGTTCATCGTTTGAAGTAATTCATTACATGGTTAACATTGCAGATCATCGTTCCTAAAAACCCCTATGTTTAATTAACTCATATCATAACGGATTGATCGATTAGGAATCTAGGGTTCTTATGAATGTTTTGGTTTTGGGCATGGAAGTTTATAAAATTTATGTTTCAGTTTATAATCAAACATCTGGGTATCTCAGTTGATAGCGTGCAAGGTGTTAAGACACTGGACGAGCTGGGGGCGCAGGTTTGAACCTCCCCCAGCCCGTTTTAGGGTTTTTTTTTCTTAAATCCATTTTATTATATATATATATATATATTTTAAATGATTAATGTATATTATAAGTAATTAATCTATATTTCGTTAAAAACCGACAAACTAGCTAGTTTACTTTCCAAACTTTGCTTAAAACTCCAATGTATATATATATGTATATATATTAGATACTTAAAGATTGATAAAGGTTTTAATTTAAAATTCATCTTGTTCTTTAACATATTTAAAATATAGTATAAATTCAAGTATTTTTATAAAAGTTCATCTTTTGTATAAGTATTATTAGTTATTACTATTTACAATAATTATTAAAAGAATTCGTTATTAATATTAAAAATATCTATATATACATAAAAAATGTTTTTTTAGCTTAAAGTAATTATTTGATACAAATCTCTTTATATAATTTATCAAAAATTTTAAATATTATTTATTCAAGTATTCTACTTATAATTATGATTTTATATAATTATAATATACTATTTAATAAAATTAATAATAAACTAAAGCAATATTTAAACTTTCGTTAGAATGTACCAGATCATCGAATACCGAACCTCTATCTAGATTTAGCTTCATTATTCCATTCATATTTATTCCTCAACTATTGTTACTTAGGATTCCTCTTCGATAACTTTTGAAGAGCGTAACCCTTGTTTACTACCATTCTTACCGCATTCGTTTATCTCTTGCTTATTGCTAAGGTGAGTATTTCACTCCCCTTCTTTTACTTATTTTCAACCGTTTTTGGGACATATGTGTTTGTAGATATTTTTATATTATATAGTATTCAAACGCAACTGTTTATCCTTGTGTGTTTATCAGTCTGCCTAACTTGTTATTTGCTTACTTGCTTTAGTTGAATGTTATTTGCTTACTTTGGCAATCGATGTCCATTTTTATGGAAACGGTTTAGTCCTTGCTCGGTAACCAATGTCCATTTATATGGATTGGTTGAGCTCTTTCTTTATGGTTTGCTTTCTTTATGGTTTGTTTTCTTTATGATTTGATTGATTGTTTATGTGATATGGCTTAACAGTTTATTCTCACAGGAACAATTTGCATCTTTCTTTATTTATTATATAATATTATTGTAGTGTCTTAAACTGGTGTTTTACTCACTCAACATGTGTTGTTGATAAAATTCTATTTTATACGCATATGCAGGTTATCGTAGAAATTTAATGCAGGTTGGTGAAGACTTAAGTGAAGAATTTAAGTTAGAAATAATTAATCAAGATAATTTGTGATATAAGATGTATTGTTGTATGATTATGGATTATGTAATTGTTGTATTTGATTTATTTGAAAAATTAATAAAATTTAATAGATATTGACATTTTTGATATTGCAAAATAGTATCTTGAGAGATGTGACAATCAGTTCGCGCCCCGGAATTTCCGCCGTAGGTTGGGGTGTGACAGATTGGTATCAGAGCCGAAGGTTTAATATAGGTCATTAGTGGTGCCCTAGTAACATGCTTAGGAGCCCCATACGTGCTTATTTGTTTACATGATGTGTTCTATTTGATTGTTATAGCTTACGTAATTGCTTGCTAGATTAAGTACTTATTTAACTGTTTAAATAATGATTATTCTTATTAATATATTGTTATGCACACACACACACAACTCCGAGGCAATGCCTCAACCTTCAAAGAAATTTTTTCATAAATATTTTAAATTAAATTAGATTGCCTTTTATATTTAAGAAATTCCTTAAAAATTCCCTATGATTGTTTTTACTCCTTCATCTTAAGGCTAGGTAGCATGAAAAGTTCCTCTCGGCCAAAGAGGAACACAACTGTCATACGACCGACACCTTAGGTTTTTTTTAAACCGAATTCACGATGGTTCGTGTGTGTTTCGTTATTTAAATGGTTAGTTGGTTGGAAAATCCATGGAACCCATGGGCACTCCTACTATCTATTTCTCAATTTATTTTATGTTTTTGTTAGAGTCATCATACGTGGTGATTCACGAGATGTTCCAACTACTCGTATTTTTCTTTCATTTTTTCGTTATTTAGTTTGGTCGGTTAAAACGTCATGTAACGATCATGGGGCGACAAATTTCATTGCATTGTTAATTCGTTAATTAGTTGGGACAATCAAATTACCATGTAACACTCATGGGCTGTCCAACTCAGCTATTTTATTCGTTAGTTCGTTGGGCCATTCAAATTGCCATGGAAAGCTCATGGGAGGCCAACATCCACAATTTATATTTCTTTAGTTTATTGTAAACTTAATTAAATAAAAATTTAACTTTTTAAACTGACTTATATCCTCGTGTAGTCATCACACTTTAATCATATTGACTACATCATCTTTAAAATTTTTTTTTACGCTATATACCCATTACCTTATAAACTTTTATCTTTATTCCTCATGATACGATACAAATTCCCCACATCTAAAAGTAAAATATTTAGTTATCCAAGAAATTAACGTTTTATTAGTAAATGATTTCCTCAACTTATTCTTATAAATCTTTAGTTTTGGTCCTCGTAGAATGTCTCATCTAAGAAATCACTGTCGTTCTCGACATCAATCGTCTAGTTCTCATTACCAAAATGTGTATACCCAATGATTTAACTGCTACAACCTCTAAAATAACTCAAATTCAAAAAAATAATGCAACCAATTCAAACTTGTTCATTAACTTCCTTGATTAAAATTTTAATTCATTTACTCATACTCATCCGGGCGGCAACAACAAGCGTAAGTCTAATTATATAAACTATGCTGCTAATCAAATCAATTATCAACCTCGACAAAATCAAACTATCCCAAGCAAGAAACTCTCCATCGGTGTTCACTCGTATTGCCCACTAGTAACGTTCATCATTCGACTCAATTCTCATGACGTTTTTGCACCCAATGTAATCGCTTCGATCATCCTTGCATATTCTTGACCTACACCGCATACCCCTCATGCTCAACCTGATGCCCATACTACCTGTACTTGCAACCATTCAGGAGACCATAATCCTCCCCATGATATGTGCACTCAGATTATCCAAAATACTCAAGTTCAAACTATATTTACACCCTACTACACTACTCGTAAAGTCCAAACATGTTAATCCCTCTTCCTTCAAGCTCCTCTCGTCAAGCAAGATCACTCACACATAACCCAAACTTATCAGATTCCGCACCTCAAGCTCGAGTTTACCAAGCCTACTCTAACTAATCAACCCTCTTGCAAACCGTTCACGCTCAAGTTATGCCGGATCAAATCTACCACGACTGCTCAAGCTCGCATCAATCAAATCATTCAGGATTCTTAAGTCCTAAGGTTTCAAGTCATGCACAACTGAAGATTTAACCTACTAGAAGACTTTGTCACTCGTCATATTCTATCTTACTTGAATTGGACTTTTCTGCCTTATATCGACTATTTTAAAAACTTAGAATTAACGTTTTATGAATTTTTGAGATACTAATTAAGATTTTCTATTGCTATGCTCCTCGAGTAAAATTATCAAAGGGTTGTTTTATGAAATTTCCATTTTAAATCACCAAATTATAAACTTTTGTCTACTTAAAGACTTCTCACTTAAAACTTCTTTCTCTAAAGGATTTATATTCTTAAAATTATATTTTCAAACGTTTTTGTAAACCCACATGATTAGACGAATCATGTGGACCATCTGACGATCTAAATAATTATGGTCCGGAAC
This sequence comes from Bidens hawaiensis, assembly GCF_021521415.1. Classification (NCBI taxonomy): domain Eukaryota; kingdom Viridiplantae; phylum Streptophyta; class Magnoliopsida; order Asterales; family Asteraceae; genus Bidens; species Bidens hawaiensis. The sequence goes on from NW_027497584.1 coordinate 53,607, forward strand.
ATAATTATCGAAGTCCTCGCATGGAAATCATGACTCGTAAGATTGGGTGTCATAATATAGAATTGAAAATGGATGGAATAATGATACAAATGTAAAGATGGTAAGGACATGGTGGATACGCCGCTGGTACATCCTATATATAAGTGCCCTTATCGGATTTTCATTTGGAGAGTTACTTCAACTATCCTAAAGTTCTGTAGTATGTTTTTTTTATTTAATGGTTTTGTTATGGTATTCCTTAATTTCGGGAAAAAAATTCATAAAGTAGAGGAGACTGTAACAACTCGGGTTTTCGTATATATATATTTTTATTAAATACCCGACTCGTTTTGATGTTCGGGCTATTTATTTAAATAAAATATCACGCTTTTCGAAAAGATTAATTATTATTTTATTATTGTTTAAATGGTTTATGTAAAATATATTTATAACTTTCAATTTATGGCAAAATTAACCCAAACTCGAACTTTTGTCCAACTTTGTTCCCACCTTAAACCTACAAGGACTAAATTGCAAATACTAAATATCTTATTATAATTCAGATCTGATTCCCTTGACCCGGTTATACACCCGTTTAGCATGCTTGAACCACAATTCTCGCCACAATCATGGAAACAAATCATTGTACGCGTTATACATGCCTTTTGCGGCCAAACCGACATTTTAATTATGTTTAAACGATCTAATTGATTCGTTTTACCTAAATAACATAGCCGACCTTTAGTTGATCTCGAAATACAAATAAACGATTATAGATTTTCAACTAAACCTGCACACATAATCATAAAACCATCTTCGTCCTTTATCCCATATTTAACTTGATTAAATTGTTCCAGAACTGTAGTTCGTGACCCCCGTTAGCGACGACCCTGTTTGGAACTCGTTCACCCGCACCTGTTCATCGTTTGAGGTAATTGATTACATGGTTAACATTGCAAATCATCGTTCTTAAAACCCCCTATGTTTTGTTAACTCATATCATAACGGATTGATCAATTAGGAATCTAGGGTTCTTATGAATGTTTTGGTTTTGGGCATGGCAGTTTATAAAATTTATGTTTCAGTTTATAATCAAACATCTGGGTATCTCAGTTGATAGCGTGCAAGGTGTTAAGACACTGGACGAGCTGGGGGCGCAGGTTCGAACCTCCCCCAACCCGTTTTAGGGTTTTTATTTTATAAAATCTATTTTATTAGATATACATATATATATATATATATATATATTAAATGATTAATGTATATTATAAGTAATTAAACTATATTTCGTTAAAAACCGACAAACTAACTAGTTTTCTTTCCAAACTTTGGTTAAAACTCCAATGTACATATATATGTATTAGCTGTGTGCCCGCGTGATGCAGCGGGGCATGCATGCAACTCTACATTGGTTGCATAGTCTGTGTCGGTACATACGTCACTTGATGACAGTGCGTATATAGCTTAAAATAGGACGCATGAGTCGTGCAAAGCCAGTTGCGTGTAATCGAAGATTGAACACGTGTACCCGAACGGGAATGTACGTTACCGACATTTAAACATGCTTAACCAACACCACACGTGTAATTCATGCCGGTTAACGGGTAGGGCGTTGGGTTGATCCCTTACCAAGATTGGGTTATGTGCGTTACATGGTGTTGGACATGTGTTCCGACTCGACAGCATTCTAACCTAACCCCTTTCTACTCGAACCCGAACCAAGTTAATCATTGTTTTTTGTATCGAATAATTTCGACCCTCATGTAATTTTACAAATGACCCGAGCTCACCCGACTCGACATGTTACCCGATTCTAAATGGTAAGCGCGTAACATACTAACTTTTTAAAACTGAAAAACTGTAGCAATATCATACTCATATTAAAGAGAATAAAATACTCGTTTTTTATGTATTTTTTTTGAAAAAATAATAACGTGTGAAAAAGTTATGGTTGTTAAAAAGTCGTGTGGTAGTTAGTTTTGAGTTAGGGAGCGTATGTGTAACTATGATTAAACTTTACAAAAAAGGTAGTGAAGTTGAGGGACCAAAGTTATAAATATATTTTGAAAAATGAAAGTTAGTACGAGTAATATTTGTGAGTAAAGACTTAATTAACCTTAATATCTATATTTTTTATGCATTATGTGTTGTGTATAAAGCAATGAATTCGGTACCTCTTAAAATTTAAGAGACCCCTAGCTCATGCTTTATATATAGTATAGATATATTGTTGGTGCATAAATGTCAGTAGTTCATAGTCTAGTGTCTGTAATGTTATTTATGTTTTTGTTTAAGCGAAGTTGTTAACAAGTTCGCCTAGGCGAACTTGTTGAACAAGCGAAGTTATGGACAACTTCGCCTGAACATATCAGGCGAAGTTGTCGTGTATTTATACTAGGTTACGGCTTAGTGTTGGTAGGGAATCAAGTTGATCTAAGCTGGTTTGAGTTCATTGTAACGTGAGGACGAGAGTCTGTATCAGTGATTCATATCACGTGAGTTCAGTTATTAATATATAACGTGTTTCGGTTTATTCGTGTGTGTTTGTTTGATTTGCTTTCTACGCTCGTAGCGATCTACGCAGGGATTCCGCACCTGAGTAGACCGATATATCTCGTGTGATCCGTCCAGGGAACCTACAATTGGTATCAGAGCGTTTGCTCGATTGTGTGGTTCGGGATATTCACGCGGGTGTAGAAATCGTCCCGTTTCGACTATTCGCGGGACGTGTTTTCTGTGTTTTTGATCATTCTTACCTCCTACCATCGTGTTCAAGCCTTTACACCGTCAAAAACCTCGTTAAAATCCGATTTACAGACCTGCAAATCTTCCGTGTTCATCAGGCGAAGTTGCCGTCACTGTGCGTAGGGTTTCGGCGAAGATATAAGGTTAAGCGAAGTTATCCACAACTTCGCCTACCTTCTCAAGTTCGCCTAACTCAAGCGAAGTTCTCTACAACTTCGCCAACCTCTTAAGTTCGCTTACCTCAAGCGAAGTTAAGAATCAGCGAAGTTAATCAGCAGTGTTATCAGCGAAGTTCTTCAGCGAAGTTCTTTACAACTTCGCCTACTTCAAGCGAAGTTATCCGTAACTTCGCCTACAGTACTTTAATATAAAAAAAAAAAAATTAATTTTTCAGGTTTCTTACTTTTCGGGAAAGATGTCGTCGATCAACATCTCTGAGTTAGTGAAGATGGAAGTTGAAGCAGGGCAGCTACCAAGGCCCCAAGATTGCTGAAGGGAACCGATTTCGTTGCATGGAAGGATCGGTTCATACAATACGTCAAATACCAGGATGCGAAGATGTGGGTATGCATCCAGGATGGTTATATTCCACCAGTTATGTAGTATGAAGGTCGTGATCAAATTAAAAAGTATAGTAAAATGGAAGAAGAAGAGAAAAAGATGTATGAGGCCGAGAGCAAGGCTCATGCTGCTATTACTATGGCTCTTCCTCAAGAGATCCTTCATACGTTCAGAAAGTATACGTCAGCAAGAGAGCTTTGGGAAGCTCTTGAGAACAGATTTGAAGGGAATATAGGAATCCGTGCTTCAAAGATAAAATTGCTCAAAACCCAGTTCTCAGTCTTCAAGTATTTGAAGAATGAATCCTTAGATGATGTTATCACTCGATGTTACCATCTGATGACTGAATTGAGCAACTATTCAATTTCCTACCGAGAAGAAGAAATAGTTGAGAAGCTTCTAGATGCTCTCCCACCAAAATGGGAGATGTACACTGTGCTGATGAGGGAAGACAAGGACTTTCCCACATATGATCTTGAAACGGCAGTCAACAAGCTCAGAACCTTTGAGCTTAACATGGTCAGAAAAGAGACACCTATGGATCAGGTTCAAGATCCAGGTATGTATGGAGCTAAAGTCAACACTAGCTCAGGATCGAAGACTGAATCTGCTGCCTACTACACAAAGGGAGAGTCGGGCCCCAACTCATCACATGAGGGGCATGTGTCAGTTAACACAAATGGGGATGTTTGCTATGTAGCAGCTGGATCGAGTGGTTCTCAACCCCAGGTAAGCAAGAGTAGTTGCTCTCCAAGTTCTCCCAGCAACAACTACTCCAAGATGCCTATGAGTGTCAAGTCTGCTGAAGAGCAGTTTGGTCTCTATGCTTCTTTCATTGCTTCCTATGAGAACTACATTCAAGGGAAGATTGTTGATCCAGCTATGTTGGATGAAGATTACGATCAGATTGATGCCGACGATATGGAAGAAATGGATTTACAATGGCAAATGGCCATGATCGTGAGAAGAGTAAAAAGGTTTATGAGAAAGACGGGAAGGAAGTTTGTTGGTGGAAAGCCAGGGTTTGACAAGGCAAAGGTGAGATGCTACAATTGTCAACAAAACGATCACTTTGCAAAGGAATGCAGGAATGAGCGTGTAGAACGAAGTCAGGGCAGGTCTACACAGCAAAGTGGAGGTTCTAAAGATTATAGTGCGATGATGTCCAGAGAAGATGGTGAATACAACTGGAACCTGCTGACTAAAGAAACTTTTGAGCAGGCAAATTTGGCGAAGGTTGAAACTGAAGAAAGTGAGAAGGTTACCGGAGAAGAAAAAGCTTTCATGGCAGATGTTAAAGATCAGCTCTCCGAGGTATGCTCTAAACCAACTTGTTCAAAATGTGAGAACTTGTCTGAGCAACTAGCAACCATAACTGATCAGTATGTTAGTTTGGATGCTGAGTTTAAAACTTTAAAAGAAGATCATCACTTTATTAAATCAAGAGAAAATAATTATAAAATTAAAATAAAAGCTTGTGAAAAAGATGTTAAAAGTCTAAAAACAAAACTTGCTGAAAAAATTGAAGTGATTGATTTAAGCTATGAAGTTTTGGAAGAAAAGACCAAACTAATTGCTGAGAGAGAAAAACAGATTGCTGACCACCAGGTGAAAGTGGTGGAACTGAATCGAAAACTGGAGCAGTTCAGAAATTCCTCTGCTATTCTTGATCACCTTGTTAGTGATCAAGGTTCCTCTGTCAAGAGGGGAGGAATCGGTTATCATGAGGTTCCACCACCGTACAATCACAATTACACTTTTAACCCTAGTGTTCAGAAATCTGTTGACTCTGAGGTTGCTCAGACAGTGCCAATTAAAGTAACTGTTAAAGAACCAAATGTTAGTGGAGGCGAAACAAGTTCGCCTGTTTCAAGTGTTAAAATTTCTGATCCAAGTCCAGTCTCATCAGATTCGGATAAGTCATCCGAGTCTGGTAAGGCAAAAGAGGAGGTGATATTACCCAATGGTGGAGAGAAAGATAAGACGAATAAAAAGAGTACTCCACTAAACCCGTACGTCCCACCATATGTGAGACGAACGGGCGGTATTAAATCCTCGACATCTAAAACACCGGTTGATAAAAAAGTTGAGCATAGGTGTTGTTTTAGATGTAATCAATTAGGACATCTTGTTGCAAATTGCCCTCTGAAGCAGCGATTCAGAGGTGTAAGGCCTACTAAAGCTGAGAATAAACCTAATAGTAATTATCATGCTGCTAAAAATGAAAACCACTTAAAATTAAAAAATGTGACTAATTCAGGTTTTCATAGAAACAAATCTCAGTTTTACACTGCTAATAACCAAACCACAAGTTATAATTCTTTCAATTCACAAAGGTTTGGTAGGCCTCACAATCAATCTTCAAGGAGGTTTCCTAATAGGACTTACAGGAATTATCGAGATACTAACTTTGGAAAGTCAAAGTTTGGGATGTATAGATCCAAGACCAATTGGTCTTGGGTCCCTAAATTCTAATCTTTTGCTTTATTGTGCAGGAACAGTTGAACAGGGCTGCCAACAATCTTTGGGTTGTAGATAGCGGCTGTTCCCGGCACATGATGGGTAACAAATACTTGTTACACGATTTGAAACCTGTTCAAGGAGGGAGAGTGAGCTTTGCCGGTGAAAGTGGTGGCAAGATTACTGGAATGGGAACTGTGTCAAACGGAAAGATGACTTTGGAGAAGGTTAACTTTGTAGAAGAATTGAAGGACAATCTGCTGAGTGTGTCGCAGATCTGTGATAAGGAGTACACCGTTCATTTTACAAAGAATGAGGCGATTGTGTTGAAACCTGGTTTTCAGATACCAGAGGAGTGGAGTGTGATGAAGGCTCCACGTGAAAGAAATACATATATTATGGATATGAGATCAACTGAAATGGCCACGGCAGAATCATGCCTTATGACAAAAGCGAGTGAATCAGAGTCCGAATAGTGGCATAGGAGAATGGGGCACATTCATCTTCGGAAGATGAACCACATTGTCAGGAATGGACTTGTGCTGGGCGTTCCCTTGAAGAATTTCAATTTTGAAGATAAATGTATAGCGTGCAAGAAGGGAAAGCAGCACAAGAAATCCCAACTCACCAAGAAAGTCAATTCAATTGCCAGTACTCTGGAGTTGTGTTGAAACCTGGTTTTCAGATACCAGAGGAGTGGATTGTGATGAAGGCTCCACGTGAAAGAAATACATATATTATGGATATGAGATCAACTGAAATGGCCACGGCAGAATCATGCCTTATGACAAAAGCGAGTGAATCAGAGTCCGAATTGTGGCACAGGAGAATGGGGCACATTCATCTTCGGAAGATGAACCACATTGTCAGGAATGGACTTGTGCTGGGCGTTCCCTTGAAGAATTTCAATTTTGAAGATAAATGTATAGCGTGCAAGAAGGGAAAGCAGCACAAGAAATCCCAACTCACCAAGAAAGTCAATTCAATTGCCAGTACTCTGGAGTTGCTTCACATGGATCTCTTCGGTCCCGTGAATGCAAAAAGTCTAGGAGGAACTTCTTATTGCTTGGTGATCACTGATGACTACTCACGATATTCGTGGGTGTATTTCCTGAAATCAAAAGACGAAACGGTTCAGATGGTGAAGAATTTGATTACCAAAGTTGAGAACGTTATGGATAAAAGGGTTAAGTTCATCAGGAGTGACAATGGAACGGAGTTCAAGAATTTTGAGATGGAGATCTTCTGCCTTCAGAGAGGGATTGAACACCAATACAGCGCTCCGTATACACCGCAACAGAATGGAGTGGCTGAAAGGAAGAATAGAACATTAATTGAAGGAGCCAGAACTATGCTGGCTGATTCGAAGCTTCCTGTGGTGTTTTGGGCTGAAGCTGTTGCTACAGCCTGTTATGTTCTGAATAGAGTCTTAACTGTTAAAAGACTTGGTAAAACGTGTTATGAGCTTATGCATGGGAGAAAGCCCAACTTGAGTGGTCTTGAACCATTCGGGTCCCCTTGTTCGATTTTGAAGACAAATTCTAAATTTCGTGAAGTAGCCGATGAAGGAATCTTAGTCGGTTATGTTGTTGGGACTCCCAACAGACGTGTCTTCAATACATCGACCAGCAAGGTTGAGGTGGTGTGTAACACCGATATCACAAGTTACCAACCGCCAAAACCAAGCAACGGACCTGCTGAGTTTTTCGACTATGTTAAACTTTTTAAGTCTTTTAACATACCGTATTTGGATATTGCTGAAGAAGAAGAGAGAGTTGCTACGAAGATGATCCTTGATGAGGAAGAAAACCTATTGTAAAGACAGCTGATCGATAAATGTCAACCTTCCTCATCAAATGCTGTCGATACCCCTGCTACCTCGACTGAAGAAGAATTTTTCAATCCATTTCACTCTCAGCATGAAACAACCATTGACGAGCTCTCTTCTAACTTGGAAGACAATTTGCATGTCGGTTCTGTTCCGACCACGAGAATTCATAAAGATCACCCTTTGGAGAATGTGATTGGTGATGTGTCCTCCGGTGTACAAACAAGACGTAGCTTGAATGAGCACACCTGTTGTAGGTTCCCTGGACGGATCACACGAGATATCCCGAAAACTGAACCGAAAACTTGAACAGTTCAGAAATTCCTCAGCTATTCTTGATCACCTTGTTAGTGATCAAGGTACCTCTACAAAGAGGGGAGGAATTGGTTATCACGAGGTTCCACCACCCTATAACCACAATTACACTTTTAACCCTAGTGTTCAGAAATCTGTTGATTTTGAAGTTCCTCAGACAGCTCCAATCAAGGTTACGAGTAAAGAACCAAGTGTTAGTAGTGGCGAAACGAGTTCGCCTGTTTCAAGTGTGAATATTTCTGTTACGAGTCCAGTCTCATCGGATTCGGATAAGTTGTCCGAATCGGGTAAGACAAAAGAGAAGGTAGTGTTACCCACTGGTGGAGAAAAGGATAAAACTTATAAAAAGAGTACTCCACTCAACCCGTACGTCCCACCTTATGTGAGACGAACGGTCGGTAACACAGCCTCTACATCCAAAACAACCTTTGAAAAGAAAATGGAGCATAGGTGTTGTTTTAGGTGTAATAAGTTAGGACATCTTGTTGCAGATTGCCCTCTGACACCGAAATTCAGAGGTGTGAGGCCTATTAAAATTGAGCGTAAGTCTAATGGTAATTTTAATACTGCTAAAAATGAAAACCCTTCAAAGTTTCAAAATGTAACTAATTCAGGTTTTCAAAGAAACAAACCTCAGTTTTACAATGCTAAACACCAAACCGTAAGATATAATACTGTCAATACACATAGGTTTGGAAGGCCTCACACTCAATTTCCAAGGAGATTTCCTAATAGGACTGACAGGAATTATCCAGATGCTAACTTTGGAAAGCAGAAGTACGGGATGTATAGATCCAAGACCAATTGGTCTTGGGTCCCTAGATTCTAATCATTTGCTTTATTGTGCAGGAACAGTTGAACAGGGCTGCCCACAGTCTTTGGATTGTAGATAGCGGCTGTTCCCGGCACATGACGGGTAACAAATACTTGTTGCACGACTTAAAACCTGTTCAAGGAGCGAGAGTTAGCTTTGCTGGTGAAAGTGGAGGAAGAATTACTGGAAAAGGAACGGTGTCCAATGGGAAAATGACACTTGAGAATGTGAATTTTGTAGAAGAGCTGAAGCACAATCTGCTGAGTGTGTCGCAGATTTGTGATAAGGAGTATACTGTTCATTTCACGAAGAATGAGGCGATCGTGTTGAAGCCTGGTTTTCAGATACCAGACGAGTGGATAGTGATGAAAGCTCCACGTGATACAAATACTTATGTGATGGATATGTGGTCTACTGAAATGGCCACGGGAGAATCATGTTTAATGACGAAAGCAAGCGAATCGGAATCCGAACTATGGCACATGAGGATGGGGCACATTCATCTTCGGAAGATGAACCACATTGTCAGGAATGGGCTTGTGATGGGCGTTCCCTTGAAAAGTTTTAACTTTGAAGACAAATGTATTGCATGCAAGAAGGGAAAGCAACACAAGAAATCCCATCTCACCAAGAAGGTCAACTCAATTGCCAGTACTCTAGAACTGCTTCACATGGATCTCTTCGGTCCTGTGAATGTAAAAAGTCTAGGAGGTACTTCTTACTGCTTGGTGATCACTGATGACTACTCGCGATATTCGTGGGTATATTTTCTGAAATCGAAAGATGAGACGGCTCAAATGGTGAAGAATTTGATTACCAAAGTCGAGAACGTCATGGGTAAAACAATAAAGTTCATCAGAAGTGACAATGGAACGGAGTTCAAAAATTTTAAAATGGAGATCTTCTGTCTTCAGAAAGGAATTGAACATCAATACAGCGCTCCGTATACTCCGCAACAGAATGGAGTGGCTGAAAGGAAGAACCGAACTTTAATTGAAGGAGCCAGAACTATGCTGGCAGATTCAAAGCTTCCTGTGATGTTCTGGGCTGAAGCAGTTGCTACAGCCTGCTATGTTCTGAATAGAGTGTTAACCGTTAAGAGACTTGGTAAAACGTGTTACGAGCTTATGCATGGAAGGAAGCCCAACTTGAGTGGTCTTGAACCATTCGGGTCCCCTTGTTCGATCTTGAAGACAAACTCTAAATTTGGCGAAGTAGCCGATGAGGGAATCTTAGTCGGTTATGTTGTTAGTACTCCCAACAGACGTGTCTTCAATACTGTGAGGCAGTTTCTTGGTGGCAGATTGGTGTCGTGGCAATGCAAGAAGCAGACTTCAGTCGCAATTTCAACCTGTGAGGCAGAATACATGGCAGCATCCAACTGCTGCTCTCAGGTTCTTTGGATACAACAACAATTGCGCGACTATGGTCTGAATTTCTTACTTACTCCTATTTGCATTGATAACACAGCTGCTATCTCAGTAACTAACAATCCCGTGAAACATAGTAAAACTAAACACATTGACATACGTCATCATTTCATACGGGATTGTGCTGAGAAGAAACTGATAATTCTTGAAAAGGTGGATACGCTTGATAATTTCGCTGATTTATATACTAAAGCGTTTGACAAATCCAGATTTCAAAACCTTATTGAACTGAATGGGATGATCAATCCCGAGTAACCATGCTTTTCTTGTGATATTTAAAAAAAAAAAAAAAAAAAAAAAACGTCACTAATCGCTTAAAAATATGTCGGTTACATCAGTTTGAAGGACTTGTCTTCGGATATGTTTTGGTCCTCATTTTCTACTTGTAGATTTTGAGGATAGCCATTAACCAGATTACTGATAGTGACCGGGGCGGTTTATGGTGAGTTTTTCATTCTTTCGCTTAAAATTAGTCGATCATACTTAGTTAGAAGGACACATACTAGTATGTGGTCGGTCCAGCTGATCCATTGGATCTTCGGGATAGCCGTTTACCTGAAAACTTTGTTTTGGTCGGGGCGATTTATGTTAAAATTTTGAAAGAAAAAGGGAAATGAAATTATTTTTCAAGTCTGTTACTTCGTAAGAAGTTCGTTAGCTATGTTAAACGGAAAATTGATCCAACCTTGGAAAATGATAGTTATACTAACTTTGTGTGCTTAATTAGTGAAGTTATTAGGCTTAAAAGACTTTAGGACAGTCATTGTATGTCATGGTAACTTTTTATGGTGCGTAAAAGTATATGTGATACAAACTAAATTTACTTGATTTTACGTGGAAACTCCTTAAGAGTTTTGCATGTCTTCATACATATCTTTCCGAATGATAGGCAGAAAAGCGATTACCCATTCATACACGAGCCCATGTGTGTTCTGATTCCCGTGAAGATAGCGTCTCAAGATACTGCAGTGATCCAGATACGGGACTTGCAGTTAATTTCTACTTTGAAGTCTATATTTAGTTCGAAAAAAAAAAAAATATTTGGAGTTATTGAAACATATTAGAGATGACAATATCAAGACTTCACAATCATTGAGTAAGAGAGAAGAACGGGAAGCAGATCAAGAATATTTACAACTTAATCAGACACTATGGGTCGAAGTCAATTCGGGGTGACTTGGGGAAAGCCAAATACGCCTTGAGAATAGATAGAAGGCATCAATATTTCTGAGTTGTTGCCCACTAAAATTTTGAGGCTTAATCGAATCCAACTCGTATCACAGAAACGATGAAAACCACTTTAAGTTATACCTACTTACAACCTGTCTCTATATGTCATAATACAGCTAATCACGGATCTATGTGACAGTCACGTAGTTAGTATGATTCCTGTTCGGATCTTTTCTTAAACGTAGCAGTCCCTATCGAGACTGAAATTTGATCCCTTATACTTTAAATTTTTTAAGTTTTTGTACTTAGATAGTTTTATAATTTTTTACCTGGTTACTTAGAATTGATCATGTCATTTCTTAAAGGGAAGTTTTTAAAGAGTTAATTGAAAAATGTTTAAATTATAAGGTTAAATTTTGTAAATATAGGCGATGTTGTTAAACAGGCGAAGTTGTGAATAACTTCGCCTAGGCGAAGTTATCCGTAACTTCGCCTGAATAACTCCGCCCATATATAAGGATTATCAACAGTCAATTCTGCTCATTAATCTCAAATTCAGCGAACTTATATTATTCACAGCGAACTTATATTATTCACAGCGAACATATACTGATCCTTCGTGTTATCTTGTTCTTCGATTTCAAACCAATCTAAAGGTTGGTTGGGTTCGTTTATCACATGTTATATGTTCTTTGATTAATCTAAGGTTGTTTCGACAACCGGGTTATTAACCTCGAATCGTCGAACATTCAACCGATTTTCAAAACTTGTTGTTACGTGTTAATAAACATACTGATCGTCAACATGTCCTTAAAACTTGTGTTTAAGAGTTCTTAATCGTCTAAACTAGCCGAATCATCAACTGCACGTTGTTCCATAATTCCTAACTGTCGCCGATTCAGATTCAGGCGAAGTTAGGGTTTAGGCAAAGTTATCCGCAACTTCGCCTGAAACTTAAGTTTGCCTGAGGCGAAGTTATCCGTAACTTCGCCTGAAACTTAAATTCGCCTGAGGCGATGTTGTGATGAGGCGAAGTTAACATTAACTTCGCCTAGATCAATTTACTTAGTGTTAATTAGACGAACTTAAAGCTGAAGCGAAGTTGTTCCCAACTTCGCCCCAACTTTAACTTCGCCTATACAGAGTTTATCACAACTTCGCTCATGGTAACCAGCGAACTTGTGTTATCCATTAACGCTTATCTAACTTGTTTAGTTTGTTGCAGATATGGCTGCGATAGCTGGTGCTGGAGGTGCAGGAGGAGATGATGGTGACAATCAACGTCAATTTTTCCCGGGTCACAATATGTACATCACCCTTGACCCGGAGGCGAGCGGTGTGGACGATTACCGCGAGATCATAACTTTCCTACTGCGCTCGAGGATTTTTCATGCGATCACAAACACTCTGCCGATATCTCTACCAAATATCGAAGACTTCTGGCAGACGGTCGAATACGACTGTCGTGTTGAGCCCCCGGTCATGCGAGCGACGGTGAACAATCAACAAGTTCAGTTCAATTCTGAACAGATTCGGGTGGCATTACGGTTCGATGAAGAGACGAGGGACGACCCTACAGAGTTCGTAGCTCCTTTCCGTGATGGAGCGTTTCTCCGAATGGGCTATTCTGGTCCATTAGGCGATTCACAGAGGCGGAAGAGTTTTCTGCTTGGTCAGTGGCGCTTCCTCATGCATGTTATGATAGTTTGCATGTCTGGGAGGAAGGCGGGCACTGACGGTATGGGTGCGACCATGCAGTCTGCAATGACTGCACTGACTTACAATAAACGCTTCAGTTTTAGTCAGATGGTCTTTTACGAGATAGACAGGCAAAGAAGGGCGATGTCTCGGGAGCGGTTCATTATGTACCCACGGTTCATCCAGATGATATTGAACCATGTGGCTCCGAGTCTACCTCAGAGACGCCCGATAAGATACGTGGAATCGGTGAGCAAACGTATCTTTGCTCAATGCAGCACTTCGAGTGCGAGGAGCAACCCTGAACGTCGTCCCAGGCATACTCCGCTGTTTGGGTTTTTAATTAACCCAGAGTATGTTCCTGCTGGTGGGGACGAGTTCAGAGATCCTCAACCGCGACAGGCAAGAGCAACTCAAGCTGTTCCCGCTCCTGCTGTGCCTGTTGTGTCTGCTGCAGAGGATATTGATCTTGACGCTGTCTTTGGAGGTCAAGGTTATTTTGATATGGATCAGGTTGAAGAGGTGCAGGTCTCGGCTGCACAAGGTTCGGGTGTGAGTATGACTAGAGCAGCTACGTCGATGGCTGACTCCGATTTGGATGAGATTATGAATGAGGGGAGACGGTTGATGGTGTCTCGAGAGAGAACGATAGGGAAGAGAAAGAGAACGGAGGATGATGATGAGTCAGAGGAGGAAGAAGATATACATAAGCTGATAAGAAGATCAAGACGGGAAAGGACAGGTGCTGGCATGGGAGCTGGAGAGACTTCAAGGACCGTACGTTTTGCTCCGGCCGCACTGTCTGGTATGTCTATTGTTCCTTCTTCTGTACAGGTAACAAGTACAAGCGCTGCGGATGTTCCCGTGGTGGCTACATCATCTGCTGGCATTCCATCCATCACTGCTATCCAGACGTCGACTCCAGAGATCGTGTCTCTACCGCCTCCAACGCTTACTCAGTCGGTGGTAGCTGCACGATTTGTAGAGTCAACGGTCGTTACTGCTGCAGGGTTATCAGGTATGGTACCACCTGCGGTTACGCCTACTTCTGATGTCTCGCCTTCGCCTATGTCAGACTCAGAGAGAATAGCTTCACTAGAGCGGATCGTGGCAGAGCAATCGAAGACTATTCAAAGCCTAGTGGAAGCAAATCAACTACAGTCATCCCTCCTGGTTGAGCATGGGAAAATTATCGATGCCTTGAAGGAGTTCTTGGCATCTCAGGGGGAGATGAGCTGTAAGGGCGACGAGCTCAGAACGAAGAAGAGAAACGACCGAGACGATGATCCCAATGCATCGAAAGATGCAGGTGGTGAGCTGCCAAGAACTTCTCAAGCTCTTGGTACTTCCACAGCTGAGGGGGAGTCTACCGACGCGGCTGGTGGTGATGATGTGGTGTTGGTTGAAGATGACGTGATTGATGCGTTGAAGGAGCTTGACGATGATATGTTCAGCGATGATGTGTTGTTTGATGAAGATGTGTTGCCGAGTGATATGATTGAGAAGATCGGTGAGCAGATTGTGATTGAAGATGGGATAGAAGAGGGGGAGATAGTAGAAGAAGACGTTGAACACGAGATCCCTGATGTTGAGAAAGCCGACATGGGTGCTGAGATGGATGAGACTGAGTGGGAGGAGCAGCCTAGGTGGAAGGAAGGCTGTGCTCATTGGTTTATTAAGACCAAGAAGCCTGCTGTTCCAGCCATGTTCAAGAAGAGTTATAACATCAAAGGCTATGCTGAGTCGAAGAAGGGAATTATCTGTTGGATATATGATGAACAGATAAAGTTGTTTGTGGTGAAGCGTTATGATGGTATTCAATACTTCAAAAGAATGTTGAGATCTCTCAATACGTTGCCGGAATGTGAGGTGAAGGATTTGGCCAGGTTGGGCCTGATAAATAGAAGTGAAGACAACATGGCAAGAGTGATTGGGAAGATCGTGTGGAAAGAAAGCGTAAAAGAGAAGAAGTTTGAATTATTAAAGCCACAGAAGGGAAAGCTCGTGGAGGATACAGAAAGGGGAATGAGAGCAGATGGCAAGCCATGGATGGTGATGAAGTACAAACCGATCCGATGCATCAAGGAGGTTCCAATGAAGACTATGCCTCAAGATGTGTTGAAGAATCTAAAATGGTGGTACGTTGATTGCCAGACTGCTGAAGCCGTGATGGAAGATGAGGATGAACAAGAGATCCTTAGAGTTTACGATCCGATGCATCTTGTAAACTTATCACAAGCTGATCTGAAGATGCTCAACGAGAAAAAGATCTTTTATATTCCAGCTTGGAAGGATGAAGCAAGAAAGTATCAACGAGTTGTATCGGTGTGTGTTAGAGAAGGAGTGCACGCATGAAGATACAGGATTACGAGACAAGAGCTGAAAGATCAAGATATGAAGCTACTGCCAAGGGGGAGTCTGTTGGTGCATAGATGTCAGTAGTTCATATGTCTAAATGTCTGTAATCGAGTCTGTAATATTGTTTATGTATTTGTTTGTTTACAGCGAAGTTGTTGACAAGTTCGCTTAGGCGAACTTGTTAACCAAGCGAAGTTGTTGACAAGTTCGCCTAGGCGAACTTGTTGAACGAGCGAAGTTATGGACAACTTCGCCTGAGGCGAAGTTGTCGTGTATTTATATAGGCTACGGTCTACTGTTTAGATGTTGATCGAATTGGTTAAGTTACGTGTAATTCAGTGAGTCTATTGACGTGAGGTCGAGAGTCTGTAAGTAACACGGTTTCGAGTTATTAATATAACGTGGGTTTGTTCGTATCGTGTTCTTGTGTTCTACGTCCGTAACGATCTACACAGGGATTCCGCACCTGTGTATATCGGGATATCTCGTGTGATCCGTCCAGGGAACCTACACCTGTGTTTACACAAGCATCAAGGAGACAGGGATAATCAACGAATGCTTGTACACCTGCTTTATCAGCCAGATTGAACCGAAGAATTATCAAATGGCTCTCAAGGACAGCTTGTGGGTCGAAGCTATGCAAGAAGAGTTGGCTCAATTCAAGAAAATGGAAGTTTGGACTTTGGTTGAAAAACCGAAGCATGTGCATGCGATAGGCACAAAATGGGTGTTTAAGTGCAAGAGAGATGAGAAAGGGATTATCATAAGAAACAAGGCGAGGCTAGTCGTTAAAGGTTTTAATCAACAAGAGGGGATTGATTATAATGAAGTGTTCGCTCCTGTCGCAAGGTTGGAAGCCATTAGATTGTTTTTGGCGTTCGCTGCTTATAAGAAGATGAAGGTATTTCAGTTGGATGTGAAGAGTGCGTTTCTGAATAGGAAAGTTGATGAGGTAGTGTATGTTGAGCAACCTCCGGGTTTTCCTGACCCAGACTTTCCTGATCACGTGTACAAGTTGAGCAAGTCATTGTATGGACTACATCAGGCACCTCGTGCCTGGTATTCAACTTTATCAGATTACTTGCTTGAAAATGGTTTTGAAAGAGGGAAGATTGATAGCACGTTGTTCGTTAAGAGAGAAGGAAGCGACTTCCTGCTGGTGCAAGTCTACGTGGATGACATTATCTTTGCTGCATCTAAAGTCTCCATGTGTCAGGAGTTTGAGGACGTCATGAAGAAAAGGTTTGAAATGAGTGCTATGGGTGAACTAACTTTCTTTTTAGGATTTCAGGTTGATCAGAAGAAGGATGGGATGTTCATTCATCAGACCAAGTATGTCCATGATGTGCTCAAACGCTTCAAGATGGAGGACAGCACTCCATTCGACACTCCAATCTGCGTCAATCACAAATTGGGTGCTGAGTCAGACGGTGATGCAGATGTGGACCCAACTCAGTATCGGGCTATTATAGGTTCTTTAATGTACTTAACTGCTTCTAGGCCTGATATAATGTTTGCTGTTTGTCTTTGTGCTCGTTTTCAGGCAAACCCAAAGGAATCTCACATGAAGGGTGTGAAGAGGATCTTGCGGTATCTCAAGGGCAAACCGAAGCTGGGGTTGTGGTACCCGAGAGCAGGAGACTTGGAGCTAGTCGCTTACACAGATTCTGATTATGGAGGGTGCAATCAGAGTCGGAAGTCAACAACTGGAGGATGTCAGTTTCTTGGTGGCAGATTGGTGTCGTGGCAATGCAAGAAGCAGACTTCAGTCGCAATTTCAACCTGTGAAGCAGAATACATGGCAGCATCCAACTGCTGCTCCCAGGTTCTTTGGATTCAACAACAGTTGCGCGACTATGGTCTGAATTTCTTACTTACACCTATTTGCATTGATAACACAGCTGCTATCTCAGTAACTAACAATCCCGTGAAGCATAGTAAAACTAAACATATTGACATACGTCATCACTTTATACGGGATTGTGCTGAGAAGAAACTGATTGTGCTTGAAAATGTGGATACGCTTGATAATTTCGCTGATCTTTATACTAAAGCGTTTGACAAAACAAGATTTCAAAACCTTATCGAGCTGAATGGGATGATCAATCCCGAGTAACCATGCTTTTCATGTTATTTAAAAAAAAAAAAAAAAAAACGTCACTATCGCTTAAAATATGTCGGTTACCTCAGTTTGAAGGACTTGTCTTCGGATATGTTTTGGTCCTCATTTTCTACTTGTAGATTTTGAGGATAGCCATTAACCAGATGACTGAAAGTGACCGGGGCGGTTTATGATGAGTTTTCATTCTTTCGCTTAAAATTTGTCGATCATATTAATTAGTTAGAAGGACACATACTAGTATGTGGTCGGTCCAGCTGATCCATTGGATCTTCGGGATAGCCGTTTACCTGAAGACTTTGTTTTGGTCGGGGCGATTAATGTTAATTTTTTTTTTGAGGGAAATGAAATTATTTTTCAAGTCTACTACTTCGTAAGGAGTTCGTTAGCTATGTTTAACAGAAAATTGATCCAACCTTGGAAAATGATATATATACTGATTCTGTGTGCTTAACTAGTGAAGTTATTAGGCTTAAAAGGCTTTAGGACAGTCATTGTATGTCATGGCAACTTTTTATGGTGCGTAAAAGTAGATGTGATACAAACTAAAACTACTTGATTTTACGTGGAAACTCCTTACGAGTTTTGCATGTCTTCATATACATCTTTCCGAATGATAGGTAGAAAAGAGATTACCCAGTCATACACGAGCCTGTAAGTGTTCTGATTCCCGTGAAGATAGCGTTTCAAGAAACTGCAGTGATCCAGATTCGGGACTTGCAGTTGGTTACTACTCTGAAGTCTATATGAGTGTTTGATTAAAAACAAAAAAAAAAAAAAAAAAACTTATGAGTTATTGGAACATTCTAGAGTTCAAAATATCAAGACTTCTTAATCTGGAGTAAGAAAGAGAACGGGAAGCAGATGAAGAGTAATTACAAACTTAATCAGACACTAAGGGTCGAAGTCAATTCGGGGTGACTTGGGGAAAGCCAAATACGCTTTGAGAATAGATAGGAGGCATCATAATCTCTGAGTTGTTGCCCACTTAATTTTTGAGCTTAATTGAACTTAACTCGTATCACAGAAACGATGAAAACCATCTTAAGTTATTTACCTGCTTACAACCTGTTTCTTTATGTCATAATACAGCTAAACACGGATCTATGTGACAATCACGTAATTAGTATTATTCCTGTTCGGATCTTTTCTAAAACGTAGTAGTCCCTATCGAGACTGAAATTTGATCCCTTGTACTTTATTTTTTAAAAGTTTCTTGTACTTAGTTAGTTTTATGATTTTATAACTGGTTACTTGGACTTGATCGTGTTATTTGATTCTTAAAGGGAAGTTTTAAGAGTTAATTGCAAAATGTTCAAATTATGAGGGTTGATTTTGTAAATATAGGCGATGTTGTTAAACAGGCGAACTTATGAATAACTTCGCCTGTATAACTTCGCCCCTATATAAGGATTTTCAAGAGTCAAAACTGTTCATAATTTCTAAATCTCAGCGAACTTATTATCGATTTTCACAGCGAACTTATCTCCGATTTTCATACGTTTATCTGTTTCCGATTTCAATCAGTATTCAAGGTGTGTTTGGGTTCTATATATTATACTCGATGTTTGATGTTGTTAATCCTAGGTTGTTTCGACACCCGGTTAACGACCTCGGACGTTCGAAACCTATACCCGATTTCAAAACTTGTTTTACGTGTTCATGAGCAAACTGATCGTCCGGACTGCCTTAATACCATGTGTTTTAGTCTCCTAAATCGTCAAAATTGGCCGAAACACCAAATTTTCGATGTTGATTCTGCTTACTGTTGCCGATTCATATTCAGGCGAACTTAAGGTTTGGGCGAAGTTATCCTTAACTTCATAACTTCGCCTGAGGCTTAACTTCGCTTGAGGCGATGTTCTGAGGCGATGTTGAGAGGCGATGTTCCGAGGCGATGTTGTGGTGAGGCGAAGTTATCATTAACTTCGCCTGGACCTTTTAACTTATCAGTTATCAGACGAACTTAAAGCTGAAGCGAAGTTGTTCTCAACTTCGCCCCAACTTTAACTTCGCCGATACAGATTTAATCACAACTTCGCTCATGGTAACAAGCGAACTTGTGTTATGCTTTAACGTTTATCTAACTTGATTCGTTTGTTGCAGATATGGCTGCTGTTGCCGATGCTGGAGGTGCTGGAGGAGATGACGGAGGAGATAATCAGAGACAATTCTTCCCGGGTCACAACATGTTCATCACCTTAGACCCGGAAGCGAGTGGTGTGGAGGATTACCGCGATATAATCACATTCCTCCTTCGCTCGAGGATATTCCACGCTATCACGACGACTCTGCCGATATCCTTACCCAATATCAAGGATTTCTGGCAGACTGTGGAGTACGATTGCCGCGTTGAGCCCCCGGTTATGCGAGTAACCGTCAACAATCAAGAGGTTCAGTTCTCATCTGAACAAATACGGGTGGCTTTACGGTTCGGTGAGGAGACTAGGGATGACCCTACAGAGTTTGTGGCTCCGTTTCGTGATGGAGCATTCCTACGAATGGGATATTCTGGTCCCTTGGGCGATACCCAGAGACGGAAGGGGTTCCTGCTCGATCAGTGGCGCTTCCTCATGCACGTCATGATTGTGTGTATGTCTGGGAGGAAGGCGGGTACTGACGGAATGGGTGCGACCATGCAGTCAGCAATGACTGCTCTGACTTATAACAAACGTTATAGCTTTAGTCAGATGGTCTTTTATGAGATCGACAGACAAAGGAGGGCGATGGCTCGTGAGCGGTTCATAATGTATCCAAGATTCATCCAGATGATCTTGAACCATGTGGCTCCAAATTTGCCTCAACGACGCCCAATACGATACGTGGAGAGTGTGAGCAAACGTATCTTTGCTCAATGCCGTACTTCGAGTACGAGGAGCAAGCCTGAACGTCGTCCAAGGTATACTCCACTCTTTGGGTTCTTAATAAACCCGAGGTATGTGCCAGCTCGGGGGGATGAGTTCAGAGACCCTCAACCACAACAGGCAGGAGCAACTCGAGATGTACCTACTGTGCCTGTGGTGTCGGCTGAGGAGGATGTAGACCTTGATGCTGCATTTGTCGGCCAAGGATTCTTCGACATGGACCGTTTTGATCCACAAGAAGAGGTGCAGGTCTCTGCTGCACAGGTTCGGGAAGTGCGTGTTACTAGAGCAGCTACGACGGTGGCTGACTCAGATCTTGATGATGTTATGGATGAGGCGAGAAGGATGTTGGTGACTCGAGAGAGGACGTTGGGGAAGAGGAAGAGGACAGTTGATGATACTGAGTCAGAAGAAGAAGAAGAGGATATTCACAAGCTGATTAGACGATCAAGACGTGAAAGGACATGTGCAGGTATGGGAGATGGAGAGACTTCAAGAGTTGTACGGTTGATCCATCCGCACTGTCAGGTATGTCGATTGTTCCTACTTCTGTACAGGTTACAAGCGCCGCGGATGTTCCCGTGGTGGCTACATCAGCTGTCGGCATCCCATCCATCACACTACAGACGACGACTCCGGAGATTGTGTCGTTACCACCTCCAACGCTTACTCCTTCAGAGGTGGTGGCACAATTTGTAGAGTCTACCGTCGTTGCAACTGCAGGGTTGTCGGTCACGATACCACCTGCGGTTACGTCCACAACTGCTTCTGATGTCCCGGTTACATTCGAGATCCCTGCTGAGTATACTCAAGACACATCTAACATGAGGTTTGATTTCGATGCAACCCTCTCAGACTCGGAGAGAATAGCTGCACTTGAACGGGTCGTGGCAGAGCAATCGAGGATAAACTTTATCCAGACCCAGGCTATTCAGCGCCTTGTAGCAGAGAATCAACTACAGTCGTCCCTCCTGGTTGAACATGGGCGAATTATAGATGCTATGAAGGAGTTCTTGGCATCTCAGGGGGAGACAGGCTGTAGAGGCGACGAGTTAAGGACGAAGAAGAGAAATGACAGAGACGATGATCCCAATGCATCGAAAGATGCAGGTGGTGAGTTGCCAAGAACTACTCAAGCTCTTGGGACTTCCACAGCTCAGGGGGAGTCTGCAGGTGCAGTTGGTGGTGATGAGGTGGTGATGGTTGATGATGATGATGATGTGATTGATGCTTTGAAAGAATTGGATGATGATATGCTAGAGGATGGTGTGATGTTTGATGATGATGTGCTGCCTATTGAGGAGATTGAGAAGATTGGAGCACAGATTGTGATTGAAGATGGGATTGAAGAAGGTGAAATAATTGAAGAAAATGTTGAACACGAGATCCCAGATGTTGAGAAAGCCGATATGGGTACTGAGATGGAAAATGATGAGACTGAGTGGGAGGAGCAGCCTAGGTGGAAGGAAGGCTGTGCTCATTGGTTTATTAAAACTAAGAAGCCTGCTGTTCCAACCATGTTCTAGAAGAGTTATAATATCAAAGGCTATGCTGAGTCGAAGAAAGGAATTATTTGTTGGATATATGATGAACAGATAAAGTTGTTTGTGGTGAAACGTTTTGATGGGATTCAGTATTTTAAAAGAACGTTGAGATCTCTCAACACATTTCCTGAATGTGAGGTGAAGGATTTGGCTAGATTGGGGCTGATCAATAGAAGCGACGATAACATGGCAAGGGTTATTGGGAAGATCGTGTGGAAAGAAAGCATAAAAGAGAAGAAGTTTGAGTTATTAAAGCCACAGAAGGGAAAGCTAGTGGAAGATAAAGAAAGGGGAATGAGAGCAGATGGCAAGCCATGGATGGTAATGAAGTACAAACCGATTCGATGCATTAAGGAGGTTCCAATGAAGATTATGCCTCAAGATGTGTTGAAGAATCTTAAATGGTGCTATGTTGATTATGCCAGACTGCTGAAGCCGTGATGGAAGACGAAGACGAACAAGAAGTGCTGAGGGTGTATGATCCGATGCATCTTGTTAACTTATTGAAAGCTGATCTGCAAGTGTTGAATGAAAAGAAGATATTCTATATTCCTTCTTGGAAAGACGAAGCGAGGAAGTATCAGCGAGTAGTCACGGTATGTGTTAGAGAAGGAGTGCATGCGTGAAGATTACAAGACAAGTGCTTAAAGATCAAGATATGAAGCTACTGCCAAGGGGGAGTCTGTTGGTGCATAAATGTCAGTAGTTCATAGTCTAGTGTCTGTAATCGAGTCTGTAATGTTATTTATGTTTTTGTTTAAGCGAAGTTGTTAACAAGTTCTCCTAGGCGAACTTGTTGAACAAGCGAAGTTATGGACAACTTCGCCTGAACATATCAGGCGAAGTTGTCGTGTATTTATACTAGGTTACGGCTTAGTGTTGGTAGGGAATCAAGTTGATCTAAGCTGGTTTGAGTTCATTGTAACGTGAGGACGAGAGTCTGTATCAGTGATTCATATCACGTGAGTTCAGTTATTAATATATAACGTGTTTCGGTTTATTCGTGTGTGTTTGTTTGATTTGCTTTCTACGCTCGTAACGATCTACGCAGGGATTCCGCACCTGAGTAGATTGATATATCTCGTGTGATCCGTCCAGGGAACCTACATATATATATTAGATACTTAAAGATTGATAAAGGTTTTGATTTAAAATTCATCTTGTTATTTAACATATTTAAAATATAGTATAAATTCAAGTATTTTTATAAAAGTTCATCTTTTGTATAAGTATTATTAGTTATTATTATTTACAATAATTATTAAAAGAATTCGTTATTAATAGTAAAAATATCTATATATACATAAAATGTATTTTTTTAGCTTAAAGTAATTATTTGATACAAATCTCTTTATATAATTTATCAAAAATTATAAATATTATTTATTCAAGTATTCTACTTATAATTATGATTTTATAACTAAAAGGAAAATTTTATAGGGTTGCAGTTAGACCCACAATGCTATATGGAACGGATTGTTGGGCCGTCAAGAAGGCACAAGTGCGAAAGATGGAGGTAGCAGAAATGAGAATGCTATGTTGGATGTGTGGGCACACAAGGTTAGACCGAATAAGAACGTTGTGTTTCGGGAGAGATTAGGGGTAGCGAACATAGCAGACAAGATAAGAGAGTGGAGATTGAGATGGTTTGGACATGTGAAGAGAATACAAACGACGAATCCTGTTAGATCAGTAGAAAACATTACTATAGAAGGGAGGAGGGGTAGAGGACGACCTAAATTGACGTGGGATGAGAGGATTAAACATGATTTGATAGACCTAAACCTCTCCAAGGACATGGTTGAGGATAGGAATTCATGGAGAAGTAGAATTAAAGTTAAGGATTTTTAGGGAGAAAAGAATACCTTAGGGCTTCTATTTACCTTATTTTGGTCACACACCATAATAGTATATTCTTTCAATATATTATTATTATTATTATTATATTATTATAATATTACTGTTTAACTTTGATTTCCTTTGTATTACTTCATACATATGTATTTTAGAGCTTAGGGTCTCTCTGGAAGCCACCTCTTTATCCCTTTGGATAGAGGTACAGTGTGCCTACATCCCACCCTCGCCAGACCCTACCTATAGCTTTGCTGTTGATGGGACTTCACTGGGTATGATTGATTGATTGATATTTAATTATAAAATACTATTTAATAAAATTAATAATAAACTAAAGTAATATTTAAACTTCCGTTAGAATGTACCCGATCATCGAATACCGAACCTCTATCTAGTTTTAGCTTCATTATTCCATTCATATTTATTCCTCAACTATTGTTACTTAGGATTCCTCGTCGATAACTTCGGAAGAGCGTAACTCTTGTTTACTACCATTCTTATCGCATTCGTTTATCTCTTGCTTATTGCTAAGGTGAGTATTTCACTCCCATTCTTTTACTTATTTTCAACCGTTTTGGGGACATATGCGTTCGTAGATATTTTTATATTATATAGTATTCAAACACAACTGTTTATCCTTGTGTGTTTATCAGTCTGCCTAACTTGTTATTTGCTTACTTGCTTTAGTTGAATGTTATTTGCTTACTTCGGCAACCGATGTCCATTTTATGGCAACGGTTTAGTCCTTGCTTGGTAACCAATGTCCGTTTATTTGGATTGGTTGAGCCCTTTCTTTATGGTTTGCTTTCTTTATGATTTGTTTTCTTTATGGTTTGATTAATTGTTTATGTGATATGGCTTAACTGTTTATTCTCACAGGAACAATTTGCATCTTTCTTTATTTATCATATAATATTATTGTAGTGTCTTAAACTGGTGTTTTACTCACTCAACATGTGTTGTTGACA
>NW_027497585.1:0-58315 GCF_021521415.1 Bidens hawaiensis
TGCCCTTCACGTGAGGGGCAGTTTTGTCCTTTTTTTTCCCAAATACACCCCAACCCCTCACGTGAGTGGGCTTGCGAATTAGGACGGGGGTTCATTTGCGAAGAAAAAGGACAAAACTGCCCCTCACATTAATGGGTTTAACGACCAGACTTAACCTTAACGGGTTTAGTGAATTCGGGTTTAATTGCAAGTGAAATGAATCCACGGGGACGAAAATCGCAAATTTGAAACTATTGGACTAAAACCGCTGATTTGGACAAACCAAAGGGACGAAAATCGCAGTTTACTCTCTTTGAAAACAATAGTAACCGTTAAAATGTTAAATATAAACAGGACTAATTAAAGACTGTACAATCGAAGAACTCGGTCTTGAAGACGAATCGGAAAAACCGAGTAATGCATTGTTAGGAAGAGGGTGGGCCCCAGGTTGGATAAATGCCGAAAAAGCTCTTAATACTTTTATAGAAAACCATCTTATTGATTATGCAAATAATAGACAAAAAGTGACCGAAAGCTCGACGTCAATTCTATCTCCATACATCCATTTTGGTGAAATTAGTATTCGCAAACTTTTTCACAATGCGATAATGAAGCAGATATTATGGGCACGAGAACCAAACCATCCTGGAGAAGCAAGTGTTACGTGTTTTCTTAAATCTATCGGGCTTCGAGAATATTCGCGTTATATATGTTTTAATTTCCCATTTACTCACGAAAAGTCACTTTTAAGCAGCTTGAAGCATTTCCCTTGGCAAGCTAGCCAAGCACATTTTAAGTCGTGGAGACAGGGTCGGACGGGTTATCCATTAGTTGATGCGGGAATGCGAGAACTTTGGGCGACCGGATGGCTTCATAATAAGATTAGAGTGATAACCGCGAGTTTTTTGGTCAAGTGTTTATTGTTGCCGTGGCAGTGGGGGATGAAGTATTTTTGGGATACGTTGTTGGATGCGGATCTTGAAAGTGATATTCTTGGTTGGCAATATATATCTGGGAGCTTGCCGGATGGGCATGAGCTTCATCGCCTTGATAGCCCCGAGGTACGCTATAAAAGTTGCTTTTTCAATTGTTTTCTTGTCTTTTCAAATTGTTTTTAGATTTGAAAAATTACGCAAAAATCTTGTTATGCGGAGAATATATATATATATATATATATAGGATCAGGATCATTTCAGTCTTTCAGAACTTTTAAATGTTTTAAGAACTCGTGACAACCAATCATATTATTTATTTTATATATATAGGATTGGAATCATGTGAGAACTATTTTGAAATTGAGAACTTTGAGAACCATTTTAGACCATAAAAAACAAAAAAAAAAATCATAAAACAAAAAAAACGCAAAAATAAAAAAAGAAAAAAAACCAAAATTCTTATTTATCATCCCGGTTTCATAAAAAAAAGGTCTCGGTTTAGCTAAATTATACATATATGTATAATATGTACATACATGTCTTTTTTATACACATGTGTACAATTTAATGTAAATGATAAGGTACATATGTGTACATTACGTAACTAGAGATTAAATGAAATCATACACATGTGTATAATACGAAGTTTTTATTTTTATTTTTATTTTTTTATTATGAAACTGGAATGAAATACAAGAATTTTGGTTTTTTTTACTTTTAAAAAATTTTTGTTTTATAACTTTTTTAGAGGTTTTTTTAGTGGTCCAAAATGGTTCTCTAAGTTCTCAGTTTTAAAATGGTTCTCTTAGGCTCCTTACCCTATATATATATATATATATATATTGGATCAGGATCATTTTAGAACTTCTAAATAAGTTAAGAACTCTTAGTAACCAATCATATTATTTATTTATTTATTTATTATATATATTTAATATTATTTGAAGGTGGTTTTGTCATTTATTTATTATATTATATGTAATTATGCATTACATATATGCAACCACAAGTTTAGATATGTGTAATAACCAGTTTACATATATGTAACCATAAAGTTACATAAAATAAATGACAAAAAAACCATCAAATAATGATAAATATATAAAATGATTGGTTGATCTTGCATAAAATTTTTATATATTCATGCTGTAGTGTAAAAATAACTAAAAGTATTAAAATTCTTGACGAATTAGGTTCAAGGCTTCAAATTTGACCCCGAGGGTGAGTACGTTCGACAATGGCTACCCGAGCTATCACGGGTGCCAACAGGATGGATTCATCATCCATGGAACGCCCCAGTTTCCGTTCTCCAAGCCGCAGGAGTCGAGTTAGGAATAAACTATCCAAAACCCATAATCGACATTGAAATCGCCAGAGACCGGTTAACGAGTGCCATACTCCAAATGAACGAAAAAGAATCCGCTTCAAAACAAGACAACAACTGCGAAGGCACAAATGAAGTTGTGGTCGATAACTGCCAGCCCGAAAACCTACCGGTCCCTAAAGTTTTTCTTAGAAAAGAAAAGAAACCGTGCCCGTCGTCGTCGTCTAACGATCAAAAGGTGCCTTCGATGCATGTAGACGTGTCGGTACGTGTACCAAATAATAATAATAATGATGGGAAAAGATTAAAGGGTATAGAAGGTGTAGAAGGACAAGAACCGGACGAGTATAACTTGCATGATTGCAAGACGGGAAGCGCATACATGGAAACCGACGATGATTTGTGTTCGACGGCTGTGTCATCGTCGGCTAGTAAGAAACGGAAACAGGCTGCAGTTATGTTTAAGTAAACCTGTTGTTTGTTATATGTAATGTATATTTGTTTTGTTTTTGGTAGTTATGCTTGGATTTTGAAACAGAGATGTTAACTATTTATATATTAAATAATTTAATGCTTGTTGTAGAACTATTAGATGAAGGTGAATCTGTACTATAAACTATTAATGCACTATTGTACTTCGTGCGCATCGATGATACATAAAATGGTTACGTAATTACGTCGTCTCTGTTTACCTCTTCTTAATAATGTCTACATGTATATTTTATTTGAAATGACACGCATAAAATGGTTATGTAACTACATAAAGTATTGGATTATTTAAATTTGGGGTGTAAACGAGATGATTCGAGCCTGATCCCGGCTTGTTCAACTCAGAAGAGTTTGAGTTAGGCTTGTATGGGGGTCTATTTTATAAAGCTCAAGTTCGAATCATGAGTAGTTTTTATATCTCGTGATTTACTCGGTTACTTTTTACTAATTGGTTCATTGAATTATTTATGTATTATAATTACTTTCATAAACCATAAATGATTATAATGCATGTATATAATATAACATATATTATTTAGTTCTTTGTCATAACTTCTTATATATGACAGATAATTATTATGTGAATATACACTTATAATTTTTTAAAATAAACATTACATAATAATAGACTCGTTTAGAATCACAAACATAATATCATGAATGTAAACAAGCTATACAACCAAACTTTGGGCTTGGGCTCCTTTATACTCAACTTTATTCGAATTTATAAAAGTATGTATGTGTGTGTTTGGGGGATGTTTTTCTCATGAACCAGAAAAACATCCAACCTCCGTTCTATACCCCATTTGAAGGTGAAGAACCCACCCCATGTACCGTCTTCCTCACACAAACAATCAACACCCTCTCTCTTCTCTTCTTTTAACGAATAAAAACACACGCAACAGGTACTTTTGTGAGACACCTTACCCGTGACCCCCCCCCCACACCTAACAAGTCAAATTTAAATAACTCGCATCCTTGCCTTTTTTACACCTTATAACCCAACCGTAATTCGAAATTCTTAAAACTGATAACATGAGACACTTAAAACTATGGCTGGAAATTCGTGTCTTAGCAAGTTAGAAACAATGCGCTTAACACAAGTTGAATACGACTCGTTAAACTGCTTCATATGTTATGACAATAAGACAGTTTTAAGTTTCATGTACCAACAAAGAAAAATGACGAAGTCTAGCCTACTAATTTCAACATATTTAAAAAAATAAAAAAAAATTACATATCGCATTTTTTTTAATTATCAGATCTTATCATGTCTTCAACAGGTACCAAATTGCCGACACTGTTAAAACTAATTGCAAAAGTATAAACTTGAGGGGTATATTCTACAACACTTCAATAACGTATAAAATCAAATAAAAGCTTTAAAAATAAAATTACCCCCAATTTGAAACCCTAATTCTCCAATTGATGGACTCCCAAGGTAAATCTGATTATAAATTTTGAACCTATTGATTCAATTCAAACTGTTTTCTTATTAAATTGATTAAATTTTACGTGTGAATAATAATAATAATAATAATAATGTTGAATTTTAGGGCAGAAAAGTACGAGCAATCCGAAGGCGGTGCTTTCGTCTCTTATGAGTAAGAGACAGAAGCTTCAGGAAGAGCTTCGGAATATCGAAAAACAGGTTAGGCTTGAGCTCGGCTCGTTTAGAGTTGTGTTACTTAAACTTGAGCTCGGCTTGTTTATTATTGGTTAATTGTTTTATTATTTGTATATGATTTTAATTATTTGCATGTATTAAATTAACGTGCTAAACGTGCAGTGTAATTATATATATACAAGTAGTGTAATTACGCCAAGGATAAAACAGTGCATACAAAACAACTACTTTACATCATTACACTATTTGTGTGTGTATGTATATATATATATATGTAATTACACTATTTGATAGCGGTGTGTGGTTCGATGGGGTTTCGGACTAAAACCAAACCGAAAACCAAAACTTCGGTTTTTGGATTTTTTTTTAAACTGCTTTGTTCTGGTTTTTTCGGTTTTTGTTTTGGTTTTGGTTTTGGTTTTGGTTTCGGTTCAGTTTTGGTTTTTGCCAATTGAGCTTGAAAATTTAGGCCGAAAAAAGGTTGGCAAAAAAGAATGAATTTAGGTATAAATAATTTTGTTAATTGTTAACTAATAAACTGTTATACATTTAAGTTACATATTTATTAAATATTTAAATTCTTATATATTACTTAAATTAAAATATTAAAAATAAACATTTTTTGGAATTCGGTTCGGTTTTTTCGATTTTTATTACATGCAAAACCAAAACCAAACTGTTGGTTCAGTTTTTAATAAAACATACAACCAAGCCGTCAACTTTTGTTTCGGTTCGGTTTTTCCGGTTTGGATTTTTCGGTTTTTTCGGTTTCGGGTCTGTTTTTGATTCACATGTTTGTAAATTATAGTTTTTTTATATGATAATATATTATTTGATTATTTTTAGAAAAGCAGGTTTGGTATATTGCATTGTGTTATTGGCATGCTTAAAACATATAATTTGAGTTTGTATTAGTCACAAAGATTAGAATTGAAGAAACGATATTAGCTTGATTATGCATTGTGGATTGTGACTGATAGATATGGCTGTAACGAACTGAATGTTTGGCGGAATGGTCGTTTATGTTTGTTCATTTAACAAATGAACGAACATGAACAAGGAATTTCGTTCGATTAACTAAATCAAATAAAACATTGGTGGTGTTCATTTGTGTTCATGAACCATTCACAAACAAGTTCATTTCGTTAATGAACGAACATGAACAGAATATTTTGTTCGGTTAAGTGTTCGTGAAATGTTCGCTTGTTTGATAAAAACTTAACAAATAAACATGAGCAAGGCCTTGTTTGGTTCGGGTCAGTTCCCTACTGATAGATATTTAATTATTTTCTTTCACAAATCACGCAATCTTCCTTGACGCAGATGCTTAATAAGCCTTCAATTTGTTAATATTTGCTATTTGTTTTGTTTTTTGAGCAAGTTTTTTATGTTGGTATGATTAAGATAGGTTTATGAATTAGAGACTAGTTACTTACAAGAATCAAGCAATTTTGGAAACGTGTGGAAAGGTTACGAAGGGTTTCTTTCTTCATCGAAGAACACCACAAAGTATGTTTCTTGGTCACTTTTCTCGTTCTCTTTATAAATCTTGTTAATATTTTTTTTAATTCATGTCAATTTATTTTGCAACATCGATTCTTGTATGGTATTGCAGCCTGAAAAGGTCAAGAAAGTTTCAGCATGAAGACAGGCTTTTTTCTTTATCATCAGTCACCTCACCAGCGGTATGTATGATATGTTCACTTTTGATCAATATTTTCTTCTGCGAAAATTACTAAAGTAGACCGTGTTGACCACTAAATTTCCGAAAGAGACATTCAGTTTTAGCCAAGTTTCTGATCATTCCCACTTTAGTCTAATCAGATAGTGCCAAGTCAGATCAGGCGGCTATTCGGCTAAGTCTTAGCCGGCATTTTTTTGCACTGAATCTTATAATAAGTACGATGGGACACACATTCTGACCAACCAGGAGTTGATACGTGTCACAAGTAGGCTAAATTAGCCGTCTGTGTCACATTATCTTGTAGGCTGTAAAAGGACACGTCGGCTTAGTCGTCTAGTCCGACATGGCGCAACCTGATTTGTTTAGAAGGGGAATGCCAAGAAAGTTGTAGGCTAAAATTTTGTGCCTATTTTTGAAAATAAAAATGTCAACATTGTTTATTTCGGTAAATTTCCATTTTATTCCCTTCGTTTTGTTGTTACGACATATATGAAAAGTTTTCGTTTTTTCTGTTGTAAGTATAAACTTATCATTTGAACATTGAATAATCATTTAATTATATATCTTTAGACGGAAGAGCTTAATGCTGGACGTGAAGGTGAACATCTCTAACAAGATTTCTTATTTTCTTCCGAACGAATTTACTTTTCAGTTTAAACATCTTCTCACATTCTTTTAAATTATGTGTTTTGATTAGAGGGAAGATCGGATATAGGCCCGGGCCGACCTAAAGGTGGAGGTTTAACCATTAATGGACAGTAAGTATACAATAACAATAATACTTTATAAAATACATGTTTTCATTTCTGTTTCTGTATGCAAGTTAATAAAATACGACTTGTTTGTTTCGTTTAGGGGAAAACCGAAGAAAGGAAGAACTGGTCCGAGAGACGGACGGAAAATCAGGCTGTCGAATGACATGGATCTCGATGATGACGACGATCATGATATGGGCGGCATGAGATAGGTGAGTGATGGTAGTGTTGTAATCAGTCTGTTGTAAGGAGTAGTAATAAATTTGTATGATCATCTGTTTAATTTTGTATTTTGCATTTAGCAAGCAAAATTGGTCATTTTGTGTACTTTGGTGCATTGATTCAGATTATGTTTTTTCTTTACATTTAAAACGGCAAAAGATAAAAATTTCGCTCGAAAGCGAAGACCAAAAGGCTTCCCGAATCCAATATTATAGAAGCGTCGAGCCTTGAGCTATATGAGCAATCCTGGAGCCTGTAATTTGTTTTCTTAATATCATTTTTAAACCATTAATTAGAAGGCTTGTGTTGAGAATCAACACACAGTCAATCTTTTTTGCTTTCGATGCATTTGGGTCTCTTGTCTCCGATGTTGCTATGTTTCTTAAAGGAGTTAAGCATGTCGTGCATGGTAGCTTATCGACGCAGAAGAGCTATAACTTTGTTTTTAGTAGGAGCAGATTTGTTATTTAAAAAGGGGTGATGGTGTAGCTTGTTGTCCGCTTAGCTACCTATCTGTTGTAATTAGATCCTTTTATGTTATTAATTCAAGATATTGAATTAATTTCATTTATGGTGGAGTTTTTGTAGTTGAATTATGTAGACTTAAATATACTTTAAAGAAAATATTTTATTTTTACCTTAGATTAAGTTGACCAAAATATAATTAAGCTTATGCAATATGACTTTTCTTGCATAAAAAAAAATATAAATATTCAACTTATCTTTTGTAAGTCACAATTTCTTGCACTAATAAAATGTGAATAATTACTTGCACTAATAAAATGTGTTTACAGTCCACTCGGTAAATGTTTGACTTGTAATAGTTAGTTTTCGGTTGAATACTTGAATGATTGACTCGTTAAATATTTATTTATTTTTGACTTAACGGCATGGTTGGTTCCTAGTTCCTGTGGTTTTCAGTTTTTACACGTTTGATCCTCAAGTTCACGTTGATCTTGGTGATTGGAAGATGTTCACAAATGGGCCTGACGGTTACGTTTTCATAACACGGATGGTCCTCGGTAGCTAACGTCGTTAAATTTTTCAGTTAAGTTCAAATAAAATTACTAAGCTACCCTTCCTATTAAAATTCAATAAAATAAGTATTAAAAGAAATAACTTTATATATTTCTTTTAGTACTTATTATATTGAGTTTTTATAATTGGGGTAGTTTTGTAATTTTATTTGTACTTAACTGGAAAAGTTAACGATGTTAGTCACCAAGGACCATCCATGTTATGAAAACGTAACCATCAGGCCCATTTGTGAATATTTTTCCAATCACCAGGATCATATGTAATTCGTGAACCTACATGGCCAACCATATAATTAAGTCTTTATCTTTTTTTGCTTTTTTATATGTAACTAATATGTTAACTATTTATTGAACTTACTAGTAATAATAATAATAATAATAATAATAATAATAATAATAATAATATACCAGTGTACTACATCACAGTTCTCAAACTTTGAACATAAGAAACACAAAAATACCATTAAGTCAAATGCCTTTTGATAACTTATATATGAAATACATGGATTTAAAAATAATTAGTATTAGTAATAACAAAAGACCCTAGCCAGATATTCTATTAACTCAAAGCAGTACTACTACTAGTTTTTTTTTTCTTTTTTTATTATTATTTTTCTAATTTTACCGACTTGACACTTGTGTGAGAATATTATTAAAAATTTGCAATGATATTTCCTGGAAGCTAGATGCCGAAAGCATTCTAATTTAAATTCATTTTGGTCTTAGTCTATAAAGTAAGTCTATTTGATATTTTATTTAAATTCAGATCCACCAAAATTTATCATGAAACTACTTTTTTTTATTTCTTACAAAAGTAAATGTACTTGAAATTTGTTAATTTTTAAAAATAGCAATTTATATTTTTTTAGAGACGACATAAAAATATAAATACAAAAAACTAACATGAAGAAGCCTTCCAAATAATAAAACTGGACCAACATATAATTTAGGAATAAACCCACATGTTAAATAGTTGGTTGACCAATTTATGTTACCAATTATGACTTGTTTTGGACTTCAAAAGCAGCAATAATGATAATAATAATTTATATATTATATCATATATAAATATAATATGCTACTAATTTTGGCCAAAATGTGAACCAAACCCATTTAAAAATTATGACGTGGGATTGCTAAAAATCTTAGCATCGAAAGGTAGGGAAATAAAATTATGGCTCTGTCACCGTTTATATGTATAACACTTTTTTAAAACATTAGTGAAAAAAAACTCATGAAAAAAGTACATCAAATCTAACTTCATATTTTCATTATTATATAAAAATTATTTTCACAAATGATATTTTTATACCTTCAAGAATCAAATCAATGTATTATAAATTGATTTAGATCCTTACAAGATTAAAAAATGATTAATTAACCAAATAGAAGTTAACTCACATGAGAGGTAGTAAGATGTCCAAATCCAAACATACTAAAGACAAACCTAAATGATGCTTGTATTCTTTTCAATATTATAGTTCTAAAATATAATAAAAAATTATATTGAGGATATAAAAAGGCACCTTTGGTCCAAAACTTGAGTCTTGTGGCTTGACATCTCTTTTTATAATAAGAGAATGGGGAGAGCACCATGTTGTAAAAAGATAGGTTTGAAGAAAGGATCATGGAGTGAAGAAGAGGATCAAATCTTGGTTTCATACATACAACAACATGGTCATCCTAATTGGCGTGCTCTACCTAAACACGCTGGTAAATATATATTCATCTTTCAAGAAGTGTTGAAACTAGAACGTATTATTAATCGGGGTTAATATAAAGTTCTCATTTCTATTGACTACTACTAGAGGTCTAACTCGTATTTTTTGTGACCTTTGTGATTGTTCTTTAGGTTTGTTAAGATGTGGAAAAAGTTGCAGGCTTCGATGGATCAATTATTTACGACCAGATATTAAACGAGGAAGCTTCACCAAAGAGGAAGAGGACACCATCATTCATCTACATGAAATGCTTGGAAATAGGTACCATAAGATCAATTTATCATATCCATGATCACTAATTTATGTAGTTACATATCATATTCTATTTTAAAATAAATTAGTTTCAAATAGTAAAACATATATATTACAATTTTACCTTTTTATACAAAACTAATTTTACATTTTACAATTTCCACCATATAGTCGAAATGAAATGTTCTTAAAAATCACTTAAAACGTTTTTATCTAATTTCACTATCCATATTATTATTATGTAATCAATTAAATATATGAATAATATATATCTCTTGATATTTAGTTCTGCATTAATTTCTTTACAAGAATTAACAAATATAGTATTTTATAAATCTATATCCTCTCCATTTTTTTTTCTAAAAGAATACATTTTAGTTCTTGGTCCATCATTGTAGAGAACAAACATAATCCGGATTAACAAAACTAACCGTAAAAGATCCTAATAAAAAACGTGTATAATTGTCTATATACGAGACCTTAAAGGTTACAAGACATAAAGCTCTAGTTTTAACCGGTTTTCTTATACACCATCGCCTACAAACTAAAAGCTATGATCAACAAGTTATTTTTTCATCTTTTGGTATTGTTAGATTTTATATTACTCGAAAAACATGTTTCTTTACGACAAAGTTTACATGAACTTGTTAAAAGCCGTCGGCCCAACAGCACGCATACGAGTTCGTGTTAATTAATTAGACTTAAAACACAAGTTAAGTTAGAATTTAATATTAAGAAAGAATTTTATTAAAGTCATGGCTGCTAACCAAAAGTATTCAAAATTTGTTGAATTCAAATAAAAATGTTTTACGTAAGTTTATATTATATAATTTGGTCTAATATATACTTTTTGGGGGCCCATATAATATTCCAATTTACCACGAATCTAAACCCAGTTTTAAGGCTTCATTAATTAATTAACTTAATAATTAATAATTACACATGTATACTTAATAACTTAATAACTAATCCTAAATCTCATATTGTCCCCCCAAGTGATGAGCATTCAAGTACTATTAATTAACAAGACAAAATATGTGGGCATGTGAAAAAAAAATTAACACAATTTCCTAGGCGGACAGAATAAAATTATTCACAATTGTATTGAAAAGTTACCGTGTTTGATTTTTCAGATGGTCTGTAATCGCAGCGAAATTACCTGGCCGAACCGACAACGAAATAAAGAATGTTTGGCATACTAATTTAAAGAAAAGAACTGAATGCCACCAATCAACCATCAATGTCTCCAAGAAACGTCACCAGAAACCAGAGTGTGATTCAACGGCTCCATGTCTTGAAGAATCAGACGTTTCTCAGTATCGGCATAAATCGCTTGACAATAAACAAACTGTCTCGAGTATTCAGTCATCGTCTAGTGAGTCTTCATCAATACTCTGAGAAACTTAGTTAGTGAAGCCGATACTGAGAAGCCGAGCATGAGGAATTTAACCAAGAGATGTTTCTTGGTTAAATTTTTTGAAGCCGAGCATGAGGAATTTAACCAAGAGATGTTTCTTGATGATAGTTTTTGGTTAGAAACGTTATCGGGTGAGGGAGACAACATCATGGAGTCTACATCGTTGACGAGCTCATCAAGTGTTGAGCTTCCGACAACTTCACTCGCGTGCTTTAAAAACATAGATACTAGAAATCCAATTATCGGTTGTAACACGAATGATATGGGTATATGGTACGACCTTTTCACACATGTTGACACATTACCAGAGTTACCTGAATTTTAAGTACATGTACAATAGTACCCTTGCTGGCCAAGACAATATGATTAGAATAAGAGTTGTGTCTTGTCTTATATTAGATTGTTAAAAAAATATTAATTTATTTATTATGAACAAGAAGTCCAATGTGACGCTTAATGGAATGTGATTTAAGACTCTTTTGTTTAACGACAAGTTAATATACTCCTAATCCTAAATCACATCATATTGTTGTTAAACGTGTCCAACACCAAACCAGATTAAAGACTCCTAGAATCTTAAAGAATATTTAATATAATAATTAGTTTATTATTATAAAATAAGTTAGTCTTATTTTATTTAATCCTATTTGTTTTGGATTCAAATTTTGTATTTGAGTTAGTATAAGATTAGAAACTGTGGGTTTATATGTTGGTTCAATGTGTTAGTTATTATTAAGTTTTTCTCGTTTTTCGTTTTCTTAATAAAAGAGTCGTAAAGAGTTCTACAAATCTCGTGTTCGTATTCTTAATTCGCTTGCTTCAAGTTCAACAATTGCCCCATAAATAAACAATAGTATTTGAACGCTCATCACTTGGGAGAGACATTATTTTATGTACCACCTTACCCATAGGGTGAACACTGATTAGGACTTATCATATGTTACGAAACGTTGTAAATAAAAATTTGATCACTAAATATTCTAATACCATTTACAATACCATCAAGCTGCGAAGATCAACGATTAGGCAAATTATTTATTTACAAAGAAATCTGATTCAAATTTTAAAACGAGCCAAATTTGAGCGACCAAGCCAAGATTCACAGTACATAAGATATTTTGCTTTTATCTTAACAAATAGTTTATTAATGCATATACTCAGATTATCTTAACAAATAGTTTATTAATGCATATACTCAGACTCGGATGATCTATGTGGTTTGTTCAAATTTCACATTTTGTTGTCCCTAGGAAACGAGACATGAAGCTTAAGCAAATCACAAAACTATCCGAGTAATTTGTCGGGTCAGTAAACTTTTTTTTAGATTGATTTGGACGGTCTCATACTCACATTATTCACTTTCCTTATAACATAAATATCAATAACTTATGGATTTAACTTATTTAAAGCTGGTACAAAGAATAAAGATTATTCTTAAAGGACCACTTTGTTGGTTGGTTGTACGCACAAGAAGCCAAACATCATAAGTAAAGCTTTATGGTCTGCAGACCGCATGGATCGACTAAGTTTGATTCAATAGTCGACTTAAGAATGAAAATCGTGTTGGCACCATAGTTCATTCTGTGATTGTGGTACCCATTGTGAAACTAAACCAACCCATGTTTATCCAATCAAACCGACGAATATAATTGGAGTATGGTCAAAATGGCAACTCTGCCTATGACAATAAGCGTTCAAAAATTCAAAGTCCTCTGCAAAAACAGAGTCACAAGACCTAACACAAACAGCTCACCATTGTCAATCTCGTAAGAAAACCAACAATGGTGTTATTTTCGGGAATCAGTAGCTGCACGAAAACTCACACAAATAGTATCACAACACCGCTATGTGACTAGAGGTAATTTACGAGAGACAAGAGTATGCAAGAGCCTTCTCCTCAGTTAGCTCTTCGGCAGTCAAGTCTAGCTTCTTCCTCGAGAACTCATCAATTGAAAGACCTTCACACACAAAATAATTCAAGACTTATAACATGTTTGTTTGTTTTATATGACTCATATATGTTATTACTCTAATAAAAATTTCGTACCTTGAACGATAGTCCATTCTCCATTTTTGCAAGTGACCGGGAACGAGTAAATAAGCCCGGCTGGAACGTTGTAGGACCCATCAGAGTACACACCCATTGAAACCCAAGTTCCCTGTTATTTGCATCATAAGGGCAAAAAGGTCAAACAAAGCATATAAATAATGTATATATAATTTCATATATATCATTAATAAACTTGAATTTTATATACACCCAACTTTAATAAATTTTTACTTAATGACCGTTTTACCCATTTCCATTATATTTGTTTAAACCTTGTTTTTTATTTAGATTTTGATCGACATAAGCAAGCAAACCGAATCTTCGTCTCTCTTTTATTTTCTCGGCGGCAGATGATCGAACAATCGAATTTGTATGTTAGAATCAGATAATTGAACTCGGAACTATGTATACCATATTGCCATAAAAGAAAGCGAGAAAGTTAAATATCATATTTTGAGAAAACCATTGTTTTATGGGTAATAATAAATAAATAAAATTAAGTTAAACGGGTTAAAAAAAATATAATATTTTAGTTTTGGTGTATGTGAAATTGGCCCATAAATAAAACAAAGCAGGCGTTAACTCAACTAACCTCAGGAGTTCCACAGACCCAGTCACGAATGTGGTCACAAGCAGAACTTGCAGCAGAGAGTGCACTGGAAAGCTTCCTAGCCTTGATGATAGCAGCACCACGTTGTTGAACGGTGGTGATGAATCCAGATTTCAACCTAAAAGAAACAAATAACTAAATACATAAGTAAACAAAGAATTTAAGATAAAACAAAACCGAACAAAATACTTTCATACCATTCATCATCATTAACGAGCTCTGGGACACGCTTCTCCCCAGCTGGTGTGGTAACAGTCGCGTGAGTGACATCAGGGTACTGAGTTGATGAGTGGTTACCCCAGATGATGACATTTTTCACATCAGAAACTTGAACGTTAAGTTTCTCTGAGATTTGTCCGAGAGCCCTGTTATGGTCTAGCCTTGTTAAACAAGTGATGTTCTTCTCTGGGATGGACGGTGCAAACTCCTTCAAGATTAGAGCGTTGGTGTTTGCTGGATTAGCAACAACCAAAACCTGCGGGCAGATGTAAGTCAAATTAATTAGAATCATAATCACAAAATAACACAATAGTTACAGAAAACATCATAAAAGTAA
Source organism: Bidens hawaiensis (assembly GCF_021521415.1). NCBI lineage: Eukaryota > Viridiplantae > Streptophyta > Magnoliopsida > Asterales > Asteraceae > Bidens > Bidens hawaiensis. The sequence goes on from NW_027497585.1 coordinate 14,659, forward strand.
TATTTACCTTGCAGTTAGCAGCAGCATGCTTCTCAAGAGCGGAAGCTTGGGACTTGTAAATGGATACATTCTTTGACATGACATCCTTTCTTTCCATTCCTTCTTTCCTGGGGAAACCACCAACCATGACGGCCACATTCACACCCTTGCATGCCTCAACAGCATCGGTAGTGGCAACAACTCCTGATATATAGATTACAGTAGATTCAGTAAATGAAAGATGACTCGCAACATTAGCAACAATAAATGAATAAATGTTTTAACTAAATTAAGACCTTTAAGGAGAGGAAATGCGGCATCAACCAACTCCATTTTAACTCCATTTAAAGCCTCTGCGGCTGGTGGAATGTCGAGCATGTGCAAAATAACGGGTTGGTCAGCACCCAACATGATCCCTCTAGCAATCATGGGTACAAGGGCATATCCGATTTGCCCTGTTACAAAAACAGAGTTCAATCAGTAAGTTGTTAAAATCTCACTGTAAACCTAATGAACAACAACATTTATATGCAGCCGCATATCTATGATATTTCAAACAAGCGTATCTGTATAAGCAAACCTATTCACATCATCTACATGATACACGGTGATTTTAATCACCCAAACATATACTTAAAAATTGTCAAACTGACACTAGCTAGCTACGCTAGTTGATCAAGATGGAATGTTAAGAATATTTTGCATCGTGTGTCACATGTCTTCCATTGATATTTAATTTAGCACAACACAGTCACAAAGAGCCATAGCACAAGCTCAGATTAATTGGCAGACTAATATCACTAAACAAGTTATCCAAATCTTATCTAACCAAAATAAATCAAACTCAACACTCATATAACAAAAACCGACTGATTTTTACAAGAATTTAGTGGTCATACAGGTTATAAGCTACACCAAAAAAAAAACATAAGAGTGCATCACAGTTCACATATTTGTGTTAAAATTTAGAACATCAATAGGATGATTAAACAAAGTGAAAAATATCCACTAAAAGCCAAATTCACCTTGATCAAAATATCCAAAAGAAAAAACCACAGAGACTGTACATATATAGTCAATGGCTCATCGATTTGAATCACTAATTACACATGAATGTATCAGATCTAACTCAGCTCAACTCAATATCAAAATAGATTACACACTTACAAATAACAAATTATATAAGATACAAATAGACATGATCAGATCAGATATATTCGATCGGTAACAAGAAAAAACTCGAAACAAATCCGAACAACATTAGATCCCTCTAAAACCCTAGGCCACCTAAATCAAAATCTTCCAAAACAAAAGCCACCACACAAACTATACAGATTCCATCCACAATCGACTCATCAAACTAATCATGCATATATAGTTCAGAACTAGCTTAACTCAAACTCAAAACACTTCACAAAGTCATACGGCAGCGTACTTCAACACTAATTAATAACAAATTAGATAGGATCATAAGATACAAGTAAAACAGATCCGATCTCGAATATATTCGATCAGTAACAAGAGAATACTCAAACCTAATCTAAACAACTAGGAATGCAAACAAGTCGAGCTGCTCACGAGCTATTCAAGATCGGCTCGTAAAAAAGCTCGATCGAGCCGAGCTTGAACGAGCCTGAGCCGGCTCGTGAGCCTAAACGAGCCTGTCATTTATATATTTTCCATAAATATATATATTAATATATACATATATATTATTAATAATCATTAATTAATATATATAACTTTATGAAAAAAAAATAACTAATAACATATATTATTTTATATATAAAGTTATAATGAATAAAAAACTATATATATTATTTTTTATATATTTATAATTATTTTTTTATATTTCATCATTATAAAAAAATAATTATAAATATATAAAAAACTAATTAATAAATATTAAACGAGCCGAGCGAAACGAGCCGAGCTAGAGCCTGGTCAAGCTCGGGCTCGGCTCGGCTCGTTTGCACCCCTAAAACAGCACTTGATCCTCCAAATACTGTAAAATCAAACGCACGATTAAAACCTAAAACTAAAACCACTACTAAACCCTAGTTCTGACATAGATCGAAAACAAAAGCCACAAAACTACACAAATTCAGTCCACGTCTCCACGAATCGAGTCAAATTAAACATAAATAGTTCAGATCTCGCTTAATTCGAAGTCAAAAACAGTTCACAAAAAGTCATACACCTTTTATATATGCATACTTCAACACTTGTTAATAAATAATAGCATTCAAGTAACAACATAATACTCGAAACAAATCCGAATAGACACAGTATTAAAACCACTACTAAAACCCTAAGCATCCAAATCAAAATCCACAAAACTATACAAATTCCGTCAACGATCAAGTCAAACTAAGCATATATACTTCAGATCTAGCTTAACTCCAAGCCAAAACAGTTAACAGTTAACAATTAACATATTAATTAATAAGTTACAACTAAAACCGATCCGATTAAATGAAATGAAATAAATAAATCAGTAAGAGATCCGTAAGTAATCGATAGATATGAATGATTTGAGTTATATATATAATAATTAATTATTATTATTATTATACCTGCAGCACCGGTAACAAGAACTCGAACTGGATCCTTGGCCATTGGTTATGATGATCTGAACGAGAAGAATTGGATTTGAAATTAGCGATGAAAACGATGCTAGGGCAAGAGTAGAGTAAAGGTGTGATTTGAGCGGATATTTATGGTGATGAAGATGAGGTTATTATATGTGCTACGACGTCGTTTAGGGATAATAATGAAATCTTCTGTGTTTTTATCTGTTTGACGATATTTGGGCCACGTCAGGCTGGGCTATGGACCATACACCTGGCGCACTTGTGGACTTGTGGGCTTCACTTTGTAGTTTCTACGCTAACACCAAACTAACTGGTCCTTCATTATTTGGTGGTAAACGAGCCGGGTTGCTGGCGAGCTGCTCGAGATTGGATTGATAAAAGGCTCAAAATGAGTTAGCTCAAGCCAAGGCGATCTTAAGCTTCAATTTTTCTGTATACTAGCTGAGCTCGAGTATACAGTATTAGAAGTTTCAAATTTTATATTGCGTTTAAAATTCTCATATCAAGTTTCTTGCTCGTGAGTTTTATCTAGCTCGAGCTCGAGCCTTGTATAGGAAGACATTTAGATAAGCTTGTGTGAGTAGCTCTTTAACAAGTCGAGCTTTATCGAGTTCGAGTTCGAGCTCAAGCCTTGTGTTTTTTATTAAATTTTAACTCTATACATTAATTTCACACCTGAGCCTCGGCTCGTTTAAGAAACTGCACACAAGCTCCGCCCAAGCCTAGACTCATTTAAGGTTTTTCATCAACTTAACTCAAGCCTAGCTGATCTTGAGCTTCAGTTTTATTGCATGCTAGCTAAGCTCGAGCTTTTGAAAAGCCTAATGAGCCAAGCTCTAGTATACAATATTAGATGCTTCCGTCTCATAGTTGTGCGTAAAATTGTGTCTCATATCAGGCTTCATACTCGTTGGATATCATATATATTCATTAGCTTGTTAAATATTACTAGTTATAACTTTCATTTTTGTTAAATAATTTCAGTGTTTGGATGGTAGATTAGATCCAGGTAAGCAGATGTATGTGTTGCGGATAATCAGATTCATGTCACCTAATATCATACACGCGGTGGCGTAGCTTAGTTGGGGCCGGGGCCTCCGTTTTTTCGTTCGGTGGTGTAAACTTATCTTTTTCCGGCCGAAACTTTTTATACATAGTGTAAATTAACCTGTTCTCGACCGAAATTTTTGGCATGGCCCCCTCCGTTTTTTCGCTCGGTGGTGTAAATTTATCTTTTTAGGCCGAAAGTTTTTATACATAATGTACATTTACCCGTTTTCGACCGAAATTTTGATCCCGCCCCCCTCTGTTTTTGGCTCGGTAGTGTAAATTTATCATTTTTCGGCCACAAACTTTTATACATGGTGTAAATTTACCCGTTTCCGACCGAAATTTTGAGCCCGGCCCCTCCGTTATTCGCTCGGTAGTGTAAATTTATCCTTTTTGGGCCTAAATTTTTTTTACAAAATGTAAATTTACCAGTTTCCGACCGAAATTTTGAGCCCCCACCCCCACCCCCACCATCTTCTAGTTTATGAATTCTTTTATACATATTGAGTCCGGCCTTCTAGATGTATATGTCCAAATTTCGCCACAACATACACGTCTTATACCAATGAAAATTGTTTAAATCTTTGGAATGTCTGTATACCTTAGGGACTCAGTCCATAACTTCAAAAGACCAAAAATATAATATACTCTAAATTAATTCAATATAATAAATTATTTCATGATAAATAAAGAAAAAGAAAGTCAACTTGTAGACTATTATGGCATGATGTTGAAACTAGAAAAGGACCCATCAATTATTTTTGTTTTTTCCAAAAGCATGAAAAATTGAGTCATCAAAATTATTCCAAGAAGGCATGCTTCATTGCTTCATATAGTCTTTTAGTAATAAATATAGATATATTTAATTCATTTTTATAAGTTAAAACAACAAATATAAATAACTGTTTTGACCTTTAACTTTTGACTCTAGGGTCAAAATGGCAAACAAAATTATTTATGAACATATAGTACAATAAAATCTTAACAATTAATCAAACAAGGTGAAAGAAAAAACAAAGGACCTCAGTATTTAAAGTATAGTTGGATCTTTGTATCTCTTGAAGATAGTTTCGATATCCACCATCACATCGGGTGGTAAGGGCCTCTCGGTTGTCAAGAATGCATCAATATCCTCTTTCAGTTGTTCCAAAGACGTTGCACCAATGATCGTGCTCGTCATAAATGGTCGGTCCCTCACAAATCCAAGTGCCAGCTCAACCGGACTCAAACCATGTTTCTTTGCCATCTCAATGTATTCTGCAGTCGCTTCCTGGCATATGAATGAATATATGTAGCGCGTGTCAAAAATGAATCTTCTCAAATCATAGATTATAAAACGGGTCAATTTGGTTCTTCTCAAATCATACAAGTCAAAATGAGTACTCTTATAAAACATGCTATCTTAAAACGTATCCAAATGGGGCCGGGCCTACAGTCCAACACCAACCACGACCATTGTCTGTCACAACCACCTACTAGTGATCGCGGACACCGCTGACACCTGTTGCTGCTAGCAACCACAAAAGAAATAGCTGTGAACCCATTTTGATAGTTTTTTTTAAACTACTCGTTCAAACTCAAGCCCTTTTTGGTCAAAACTCGTTTTGAGTTACTCGCAGACCAGGCCTGGCGAGACCCGACCTGCCCTTTCTACTGGGCTCAGTTTTGTTGGTTAGTGATAAACCGATAATAATGAGCAAGAAGATAACTTTGACATGATATTTGGGAATCCAAGACAGCATACAGAAACTAATTGACAAAATTATAGTTTATAGTTTATTGATGCAACACAAATATGAGATTTGAACACAAGGTCTCCTCGACTATCCATTTGGATTTTTAATAAATAAATAAATACATAGCAGCTGAATGAAAACAAGATAAATTGATTAAGGTGATGAAATATACCTTAGAAATGGATTTGTTGTATCTTTCCATGTATCCAGGGAATAACTGAAGCCTGCCCTTTTTAGCAGATTCAGACTCTGGATCCAAATACTTTCCGCTTAATGCTCCACCAGCAAGTGGAGAATAACTAAGTAAGCCCACATTGCAGTTCTTTGGGTGGCATACTTCAACAAGATCAGCTGCAAAAGTTGAAAGAACACATCAAACATGATCAAAATTTCAAAACGTGATGCATCTTATAGAACGGTTAGAACTTACCCTCAAACTTGCATCTAACTAGCAGACTGTAACTGTTTTGAATACTGACAATTTTTGGAAGTCCTTCGGTTTTTGCAGCATGAACGAATTCCATAACTCCATATGAAGTTTCGTTTGAAACACCAATGTAGCGTACCTAATCATGATAAAGGGTTGTTAATACAACCACAATTTGAAACACTACAAAACATTTGATGTCAATTTTAGGATCCAAAGATGTCTTAATAGATGTTTGCACAAATATAAAATATCCAAACTCACAAAATATATATTACCTTTCCTTCTTCAATAAGTTCTTGAAAGGCCCTGAGCTGTTCAACAAATGGCACACTTTCCCTCCATTTTAAAGGATCATAAGAGAACTCCCCAAACAAAGCCACATAGCGGTCTGGCCTGGAAAAAAATAGTAAAAAAGGTGTTAATAACATATAATTTCAGACTTTATTATCATGTATTTGAACAATTTTTGGGTTGTAAATGTCTTGACAACACACTACATATGATCCAGATGGCACCATTTTTATATGAGAAATATTCAAATTTAAGGATATGAAACTCACCAATGAATTTGTAGCAGATCAATATAATCAGTATTCAGACGTTTTAAGCTTTTCTCCACACTTTCTTTAATGTTGGCAGCATCAACCCTCACAACTTCAGCATTATCTCTTAGGTAAGAAGATCTCTCTGAATAACCGGCCACTTTAGTGGCCAATATAATCTGCAAGTAATGTCAACCATGAAAGTTTTGTAATGAATGCAAATTAATGGATATTAATACCTTCTCACTACTAACACTTCCAATTTGAATATATATATACTATCACTTAATTGGACAATTTTATAAAGGGGAAAAGTACCTGGTCACGAGGTCGAGATTTCATCCAGTTTGCAATATATTTATCTGTTAATCCTTGTGTCTCCTTCTTCACTGGAACTGGATACTAAACGGAGAAAAAGAACCAAAAGTTGTTCAATATAAAAGAGATTATTGTTTGTTAAAGATGAAAATCCATACAAAAGAAAAGGATTGTGAAGTAATGAGAATGATTATTTCTTACTATTTCTGCAGTGTCTAAAGTATTAATGCCATGTTCAACTGCATAGGAAAGCAGTTCATGAGCCTCCTTCTCTGTGTTCTGTTCTCCAAATGTCATCTGTAATTTAGCATGGAATACCAATTATTAGAAGAACCTTATAATTATACTTCAGAAACTGAAACATGCAAGAAGCAACCATTTTAAAGGATAAGAACATCGAAGTGAACAAAATATGTTGGATTACCAGACTATTAAATATATACAGGTTTTGGATTACATATTTCATGGATAACTTTATGATGTAATAGATCCATTTCAGGTCAAACTATTTTGCGAATAAACGAAATCCGCAATCGGTTAAGACAGAAAATGTTCCCAGAGAACTTGATGTTAGTTTCTGTAATAATTCGTATCAATTCAAATTGTTGCAAACATCTTTTTGATTATGAGGCTAAAGGGAAATCTAAGTTGCTAAAACTTTGTAGTTCATATAGACATACGCCTAACTCGTATATTATATGATATTTGAGCATTGTAGATTTGTAGCTAACATTATACTGCATATAATGATGACAGTGTAGCCACATGTAATGATCGCCAATAAAGACTATTGGCTTCACAAACTTTCTATCTCCAACATGCCACCATAGATTTAAAAGAGAAAAATACCAAAATAGGCAAGTGGACTAAACTATTTATAATATAGGCATAGGCTCCAGAGTTGCCCATGTATAAGTGTATCGCCTTAAGGTGCTTAAGAATTTCGAGGTTGTATAGGCAGTGTGCTTAGGTGCCAGTCTGCCAAAGCTGCCTAGTAGGGATGAGCAGATTCGGCACCGGTACCGATTTGGTATGTACGGGTTGGTACCGATAACCGGTATTTCCCGAATTTTGCATGAAATACATGTACCAAAACTTTGTGATTTTCGGAACGGTACCGATCTCATCCCTATTGCCTAGTGGTGCCTCAAGGAGTTGTGTCTGTCTCTTATTGGTTATGCCCATGCTTAGGCATCGATTAATCACTAGTCACTAGTCAGTACCCCACCGGTTAATAGCTATTTGGTCAAAATAAGTCAAAATTGCATAAATATATATATATATATATATATGTATATTTGAAAAATACACATTTAAAATTCCAATCTGATTAATCGCTAGTCCGACCAGCTACTAGCGAGTTCAACAACATTATTAATATGCCTAATTTTGTAAAGCTATTGTCCTTTGCCAGTTTATGTGAAAAAAAAATGAGTCCAGATGCCTGTTTATGTGCCACGTCCGCAGAAGAGTTAGTTGAAATACTGTTACATTACCTCTAATAGTTAGTTAGTTAGTTAATGTTCATCACTGTATATACGTATATATAATAATAATATATATATATAATAACCTAACCTAGGGCTTGAATTCAACTGGAAAATGAAATTAAGTAAAAGAGAATTGGAGTATTAAATGAAGGAAGAAACTGACAGTGCCGAAGGTGATTTCACTGACAACGAGATTAGAATCACCGAGTTGATTATACTGCATGCTGCTTCGCTGCGGTTGAGCCATGGCTGTGATTATAGTTGACTTGAGCTTGTTGTTTCTGTTGACGGACTTGTTAATAGGACATCGGAATGAGGTGGAAGCATGGTGATATGAAATGCGGTTAGTGTTGGAGAGAAGAGGATGAATTACAGGCGAATAAGATGAAGAAGAAGAAGCCATTGGAGAAGAAAGAATAAAGAAGAAAAGAAATTGGATAGGAGATCAGTTACGCGATAAAATGGCCGGCGTGGGATTGTGCAGCGTGGAAGTTAGGGGTGTGCAGACAACCGATAAAACCGAACCGAAAAAACCAAATCAAAATAGAAACCAGTGGTTCGGTTTTGAACTTTAGCAAAAACCGAAATATTGGTTTTGGTTCGGTTTTGTATTTTGTTAAGAACCGAAAAACCGAACCGAACCGAACCGAAATAATCATAACATCTTAACCATAATCATTAAAACAAAATCTACCGATGAATTTTTTTTTTAATTTTAACATATTGTTAATACAAATATATTTGGTTTGCAAGTATGATTAAAAACCAATAATAGGTACTGAAGAAACACTAAGTGACCCCGACAGATTAAGGATAATCTTAGGGTTAAGTAAATGTTTCCCACGAGGGTTAGGTCCGGCAAAGATGGCTATTCTTCTCAACCTGCAAAACAGACACCGTAAGCTCGTCACTGAGAAGGGGGGGTTCCTCCTTGTGGCCACCCTCCGGCGTGAGAATCAGACTAGGTTGCTCTGAATATAAGTGTATATAGAGAGAAATAGCTAGAGAGAATATGATGATACCGTTCCAAGGTGTTGGAGTATTTACAGCCAAAGGTAGGTTTCCAAGCAGGTACGGCCAGCTGTATATAATATTCCTTTTCCACCAACTATGGGCTACGTTCGTGCCATGATGGGAGTTGGTGGGTAGGCAGCGGCTAATAGTGACATTTTGTACTGGAGCGTGCTCCTCCTCGTACTATTGTCAGTGAGCTGTCACCCTGTGATTGGTTCATGGGTTGCTTTTGTCAGATCTTGTCTATTTCTCCATACCTTGGTAGGCATAGTACAAAAGATCTTCTAGAAGCGTACGGACTGGCTCTTTTGGGCGGGAATATTCCCGCACTGCTCATTCCTTCTTCAGGTGACATTACTGAAGTATAAGAGTTAGTGCCTTATGTGTGTAGCCTTACTGTTAGTGCGGGTAGCCTTCCTTCTTGGCTTGTACCCACAGCTGCGGGGACACGCAGGGTACTGTACCAAGGGAGGCTTTCCAGCGGGGACAGCTAGCTTACTGCGTGTAAGGTCTTCATCTCTCTGAGCATGGTGGGTCATGCGGATCCAGTTGGTCTTTGCGCAGACGTACCTCTTCAAGGTGAGTCGCGGGTCCAACTGGGCTTTGCGGGGACCTACCTCTTCAAGTCCCCCCAGTCCATTGTTCTTTTCATGAATTGTTAATAAGTGAGGGGAACTTTTGGACTTTAAGCAAGGGGTTTTAAAAAGGGGTTTTCGTTTTTTAAGGTTCTCCGTGGGGATTCTTCCCGCAGTTTTCCTAATGTCACTTGCAGAAAATTCCCGACTTTTTCTGCCTGATCTTTGGGTATGATGCGGGTGGTGTGTAACCTCTCCGCAAGTCGGGAGCGTTGAGTTTCACTTGTGTAGATTCTCCACGAGGTTTTGGTAGTTTTAGACATAGTGATCAGTTATGTTAAACAACCAATTCCACCTTGAAGCTTCAAACAATCTAGTTCTCAACGTTCCCGCCATGCGGGGGTGTTATTTCTCTTTCCGCAAGCATGGCCCATTCGATCCTTCTTGGCTTCAATTCCCTGCAAGTGCTAAGTATGTGAAGGGTTTCGCCTTGACACTGTACCCGCACTTGTCTTATGGTTTCTTGCTTTCCAAGGTAAGGGGGTATATTCCCTCTTATTTTTGAATCTTTTTGAAATTCGAAGGGTTGGTGAAAGGATAAGGACAGTCCAAACGGTTGAAAGGACGTTGGCGTCTTCTGACGGTTTCAGGATGTGCAAGAAGTTATGACGACGTGACAGCATGTGGTCAATCTGAACGCTTTTTTAGGTGCGTGGGCGCGAGTCTCATGGCACGCGCCATTCTGACATCTGTTGCCAGCTTGCTTTATCCACACGTGTCGCCGTGTCATTGCTCCTACGCCTTCTCTCTCATCCGCATTAAATTCATCGCATTCATTGCGATGAGTATATAAGGTGGAGAGGGTGTATTTCGTCCATTACCTTCACTTCACTCCTCTTTATCTTTTAAGCGATTTCCGGCGAATTCTCATCTTTTCCGGCGAGCATTCTCCTGAAACCGCTTTCTTTCATCATTATCATTAAGAAATGTCTTATTCTTCTCATGACCCAGAGGTTAACGTCGAAGAGTCCGACTTCCCCGAGAACCCAACGTCAACGTCCGATAAGTACGATAAGAGTACTGCTGGCGAGTGTCAGTGTACTCTTTCTGTCGATGTATACCATTATATCGTCAAGAAATTCATGTTGGAGCCCTATGAGCCGGAGTTCCCGGAGGCCAACCAGACGGTATACGACGCCCCTAAGGGCAAGATAGCGGTTTACGCTTCGTTCTTCATATATGGGAATCTAAGATTCCCATTAACGAAGTTCGTATACCGTGTTTTGGAGAAACACGGTGTTCATTGACAGAGGTGCACCCAATGGCGATTGCTAAAGTTCACCATTTCGAATGGGTGTGCCGTATTTTGGATGTCGAGCCTCGAGTCGACCGCCTGATGACCTTCTATACTTGGAGGTGCGTCCAGGGTTGGTATACCCTTGTCACTCGGATCAAGGGTTTGAAGATCTGTACTACTGAGCGTAGTCTTCGCTCATGGAAACGTGAATTTTTCTACATTTCCGCTCGTGTCGTTCCCATTGCGATGACGTTCAAGAATGGGAGGGCATTTCCTAACCTTCCGGCTTCCAATTACCAGGAGACGGAGTGGTTCACCAAGATTTCCCAGATTCGGACTCCTGTTTATCTCTTCGCGGAATCTGGGATGGTCATGCTTGGGATGAGTCGCGTGTGAAAGGACGCCGGGTCTGGGACGCCGCAAATACCCATCGTTCTTGAATACGGTTTGAACTATACTCCTTATGGTATGCCCCGTCTTTTGTGTTGGTTTAAGGTTGTTCTTCTAACATTGTTATCATTTTTATTTCAGAAGGGAACGACTTACAGTCGCTCTTGCACCCGCGGGAGACTGGTGGTCCAGCGCCGTTGGGTACTCGTGATCTTGACGAGAACGAGTTGCCCGTTTTGGAAAAAACTGCGGATAGGTTCGTAGAGGTCTTCCCGCCAGGCCATGAGATTCTAAGAACCACTCGGCCAGGTAATGAGTTCTTTAATCCTCGTCCTCTTCATGCTCACACTTCTGCTGGAATTCCTCTGATCTTGTCATCTTCTGATGAGGGATCCGCAGATGGGCCTTTTATTGTAAGGAAAAAGAAGGCAGCTGGCGTGAAGGGCAAAACGAAGGTTGCTACCTTCGTTGACTTGGGGGATCAGTTTGATTCCGAGACTGAGAGTGAGGAGGCGGCGAGGAACCTTGGTGGTGGTGACGAGACCATTGTCTCAAAGGTTGAGACAACCACTGTCACTTCCGAGCCGCTACGCATTACGAAGGTAACTGGCGTGAAGAGGCCATCTTCGTCGGGTCTATCTCCGCCTAACAGGACTTTCAAGATCAAGAAAACCAGTAAGTGTACTTCTTGTGTACCTTTTCCACATCTCTTTCCGCCTTTGTTTTTGATATCTTAAGGTTTTTTTATGCAGAAGTAGACTTGTCTATTTTTGAGGAGAGTGGTGCAGGAGGAGTTGGTTCAGGACCCACGACGATAGGTTTGGTCAACCTATCCGAGGCGATGACCCAGGCGGCTGCGCCTGTTTCTGGTACTGGTTCTGTTGCTTTTACTGTTGAAGCAACTGTTCCGGTTATGACGTCGTCTGTCGTGGCTGCTGTGCCGACGATGGCGTCCACTTTTGTTGCTGCGTTGGGCAGTTCAACTTCATCGCCGGCCGTCAGTGCCATATTTACCACTTCATTCACCAGACCGGCGGTGACCTTTTCCATGAGCTCATCTGCGATGAGCTCATCTGCGGCGACTGCAGCGGCTATGAGTTCATCTCATATGAGTTCATCTCCAATGGTCTCTACCTTTGTGACTTCTACGGTGTCACATTCGGCGTCAACGACTGCTTCGTCCTTGGCCAGTTCTTCAGGTATGTTTAGAGTTGGGACCTCTAGACTTACGTCTGTTGATGAGGGGGTCCGATCTTTGCCTCCTTCCCATCTCCTTGACCTCTTGGATGGATATCCTTTAGGTTCGGGTGATGAGTTTAGCGGCTATCGGCCTGTTATCGATCCTACAGGTGCGTGGGGTTACTTTAGCCTGTTATCCATCCTTAGTCATTTTTTCTTAACTGTTTTTTGTTGTTGCAGTTTCGGATTCCAATGAGGTGTACGCTCCAAGGTGGAATATCCGCCGAGGAACAACTCTCAGGACGGATGCAGACTGCGTCGATTGGGGGCGCCATGCCGCTCCAAGTGGTGCACTGGGGGAGGCAATGGTTAGCTACCAGGAAGGCAGGTTGTCCACCGAGCTTCGAATTCTACTCGCCCGAATGCAGCCGTGTGTCGAATTACTTTGTCGTGAAAACGATAAGTTAAGGACTGCGCGTAGCTTAGAGGGGGCTCAGGTGCGATCGCTGAGGGAAGAAAACAAGAAGCTTGCCGCCACCGCTACTAAGAGAGAGAAGGCCTTCAAGGATCTTGAGGCCGAAATGCAAGCTAGGCATGAGGCCCGTTCCAAGGCTACTCAAGCTGTTAATGAACAGCTTAGGTTGGCTAAGGAAACTGCGCGTAATGCGACTGAAAGGGCCACCAAAGCTGAAGCTGTTGCTGAGCCTCTACGCACTGAGAAAGAAGAATTGAAAGCTAAACTGGAGAAGCTTCAGCAAGATCATGAGGCTTTGGCTTTGGAGGACGCCAAGAAGCTACAGGAGCTCTTGGATCAGAGGGGTGTGCTTGATCGCACTGAGCGCAAGCTTAAAAGCGTTGAGGAGGCTGCTGCCAAGGAAGTGTTGCTTGCCAACCTAAACAAGAATGAAGCCGAACGCGCACGCGATCAAGCTCAAGCTACCCTTCAAGAGGCTCTGTCCAATAAGGATTGGCTTCTGCGAGAAGCGTTGCCGCAGGTACGCATAACTCAGTTGTTCTTTGCTTTTTGGTTTTTATACTTAGAAAAGTTTATATTTTTTTTGTTTTTTTTTGTAGGTTGTGCATCGGATTTTCGCGAACACATCCTATGATGATGCCATGAGCGCAGCCCTCAACGCTTCTCATGAGGATGGAGAGAAAGCTGGTTTCCTACTTGGCCTAGGATTTGCAGAGAAAGGCATCTCGCCTTCCAGATTTCCTCTACACGATGTTGATACTGAGGCTGCCTATGACCAAGCTATGAACCATTATGCTGCTTTCTCTCATCCGGTCGTGGAAAAGGTGAATGAAGTTGCTGCTGCTGATGACGGGCTAGCTGTTCTCAAAGCTTTCCTTGAACAGCCGCTGCCAACTGATGGTGCGGGTTCAAGTGGGTTTGAAGGGAGTGGTCCCGAAGCCTGAATCTTGAGATTCCATCAAGCCGTTAGGATAGATTTGCACTTTTTGTAGGCGGGTAGATACCTAGCCATTTTGTAATGTTTGAACAGCTTTTGTCGTGAATATAAATGTTTTGTTAATGCCTTGCCTTATAAACATTATATGCTTTGCTCATGCATACTTTAGTTTAACTTAGCAATTTTCTAAGTGTTTTGAATAAGTTAACTTTTCGACGCGTGTCAGATAATAGGTTAATGTTCTGTTTCCTCTATCATGATTGTGCGGGTATGACCGTCACTTTCACTTAGTAGGATGACCAAACTTCATCTATATCTGACCTGCATGAAGGTTTTCCTCATCTTTTCCTTTGAAATTTTTACTGTTTATTTGTGTTTATGCGGGTTGTGCCGCTTTCTACACGCAACGACTTACTTCCTCCCTCACTTATTTATGCGGTGAATACCGGCATACCAGTGTGGTCAGATCATAAGTATAAAGGCAAGGCTATCAGCATCAATGTGATAAGGAGAATCATTTCCATTAGAAGTGGCTCTAGGCCTTTACAAGTTTGAAATTGATCTACATGTAGCATCTGCGTAATTGAGCTCCATTCCATGTTCTTGGGATGGGGGTGCCATCGAGCCTTTCGAGCCGGTATGCGCCCTTTCCCAGAACTTCTTTAATAATGTATGGCCCTTCCCAAATCGGGGCCAGCTTTCCTGGGCGCTCCTGGTTCGAAGCCTCGTTGTTACGCAGTATGTAGTCTCCGACGTTGAAGTTGCAGAGTTTCACCCGCGTGTTGTAGTACTTTTGCATTTGTCGCCTGTAGTTCTCTTCACGCGCTGCGGCTAAGTCTCTGCGCTCTTCGGTCAGCATAAGGTCTAACCGTCTTTCCGCATCATTGTCTTCTGGTTGAGTTATGACTCTTGGTGAGGGTAGACCAATCTCGATTGGAACCATGGCTTCAGTGCCATAGGTGAGGCTGAATGGGGTTTCGACCGTGCTTGCTTTTTTCAGCGTTCTGTTTGCCCAAAGGACGTGTGGAACTTCGTCCACCCAGCCGGATCTATGCTCCAAGAGTCTTTTCTTTATGCCGTCGACGATGCTTTTGTTTGCTCTTTCCACCTCACCATTACCCTGCGGATGTGCCACTGAGGTAAAGGTGTGGGTGATTTGAAGCTCTTTCAGACACTTTTGTAGCTTCTGGTCAGCAAAGTTGGTGCCGTTATCGCTCACCAAATTCTGTGGAAGTCCAAAACGACAAATAATAAACTCCCAAATAAATTTTTTGATATGTTTTGCGGTTGTTTGGGCTAAGGGTTTTGCTTCTATCCACTTGGTGAAGTAGTCGATGGCTACCACTAGGAACTGAACGTTCCCTGCTGCTGTGGGAAATGGGCCTGTAACATCGATGGCCCACTTCTGGAATGGCCATGAAGAAGTGACTGGAACAAGTTCGTTCTTCGGGCGATGCGTGTTGGGTGCGTAGAGCTGGCAGGACCTACATTTTCTGATGTATGCCAGCGCATCCGTGTGCATCCCCGGCCAAAAGTATCCCGCGTTGTTTAGCTTAGCTACAACTGCGCGTGGACCTGCGTGTACTCCACAGATGCCTTCGTGTACTTCCCTTTGGAGGTAGTCGGCATCTTGGTCGTCAACGCATCTGAGGAGTGGGCCAAGAAAATTACGCCTGTAAAGTATGTCATCAACAAGTTGATAGTTCAGTGATTTACAGCGTATCTTTCTTTCCTATGTCTTTGACTCTGGTAGTACACCCGTTGCAAGGTAATTTATGATTGGCGTCATCCATGTTTCCGTGCCGGTTTGGATGACACAAATTTCCTTGTGCAGGACTGATGGTGCTCCATAAAGTTCAACGCGGATGTCCTTTCCCAAGTGGGTGAAGGCTAACGATACAAGCTTGCTTAATGCATCCGCAGATTTGTTTTCGCTTCGCTTGATGTGCACAACTTTGCAATCGTTGAAATCGCGCATAAGGGTTTTTGCTTGTGCGAGGTACAGGGCCATTGTGTCGTTCACGGCCGTGTACGTCCCGTTTATCTGGTTGGCTACTAGCATGGAATCCACGTGAGCTTCCAAGTTTTTCACCCCCATCTTACGCGCAATTCTTAATCCGGCCAAGAATGCTTCGTACTCCGCTTCGTTATTCGTACTTGGGAAATCCAGCCGAATAGCGTAAACGTATTCTTGGCATGCTGGGTTAGTTAGTTTCAACCCTGCGCCTGAACCTTCGTTGTTGGCTGCTCCATCAGTATAGAGTCACCAGACATCGTTAATGTCTTGTGCTGGAGAGGGTTGAGCCTCTTCCTGGCACTCTGTTTCCCGCGAAGCGGGGACTTCTGCAATAAAGTCGGCCAAGACCTGGCCTTTTATGGCTGGTCTTGGCTTGTACTTTATCGCGTATTCTCCTAACTCAATTGCCCATTTGGCTAGGCGCCCTGACAACTAGGGTTTGCCTAGAACGTTTGCAAGTTTGAAGTTGGTGAGAATGGTGATTGGGTGGCCTTGGAAATATCGTCTTAGCCTGCGTGAAGCCTGTACAGGCGCTAAGACTAATTTTTCCAGGGTGGAGTACCGGGTTTCCACGTCTGTTAAGACGCGGCTTACATAGTAGATGGGAATTTGGATGCTCTTTCGTTCTACTAGTAAGACTGCCCCAGTTGCTCTGTCTGTGGTGGAGAGGTAGAGAATTAATTCCTCCCCCACTTCTGGTGCTGTGATTGTTGGGAGTTCGATCAAGCGTGACCGAATCTCTTGAAAAGCTGCTTCTGCTTCTGGTGTCCAGCGGAAGTGCGTTTTCTTCAAACAATTTCTCAATGTTGACACGAATGGGAACGACCTATCCGCATGGTTTGCCAAAAAGCGGTTAAGTGCGACTAGTCGTTCATTCAGTGTCTGAGCCTGTTTGATGGTAGTAGGTGATTCCATTTTCATAATGGCTTCAACCTTTTCAGGGTTCGCTCTGAAGCCATCTTTGGTAACGATGACTCCTAAGAACTTCCCATCTTCCATCCCAAAGGAACACTTGCTCGGGTTGAGCTTCATGTTTATTTTTTTGAGCGTGTTGAAAGTTTCTTCGATGTCTTTCAACATCGCCTCTGGCTCGAGGCTTTTGATGACCAAGTCATCCATGTAAACTTCCAAGTTCCTCCCGATTTGGGCATGAAACTCTTTGTCCATCAGGCGTTGGTATGTGGATCCGGCATTCTTTAATCCGAATGGCATCATTTGGTAACAAAATGTGCCATCGGGCGTCCGAAATGCGGTTTTAACCTGATCGTCAACAGCCATGTGGATTTGATGGTACCCTTTATATGCATCAAGGAAGCATTTAAGGCGAAATGGTGCTAATGAATCTATCTTAAGGTCAATTTCGGGTAACGGGTAACAATCCTTGGGGCATGCTTTGTTTATGTCTTTAAAATCTATGCACATGCGCCATTGCTTGTTGGATTTTGGTACCATGACGGGATTTGCAACCCATGTTTGATATTTACTAACGCGTACGATGCCTGCGTCAAGGAGTTCCTTGACTTGGGTTCTACACGCGTTAGCCTGCTTAGCACCCATTACGCGACGCTTTTGTATGACCGGCGCAAACGCCGGGTCACACTTGAGCTTATGCTCAGCCTTACTTCGAGGTACACCAGTCATGTCAGCTGGTGTCCACGCGAAGATGTCGACGTTTTTTTGCAACGAGCGTTTGAGTAAGGTGCGTGTGGGATTAGTGATCGTTGGGCCAATGGTAACGGCCTGGTCAGGGTATTTGCCATTGAAGGCCCACTCTTCTGGCTCAGAGGTGGTTGGTTTAGCCATTTTTGGTTTGGGTTTAGACGAGACAGATGCGATGCATACCTGGGGAATGCCCGTGATCATAGCGACACCCTCAGCTGTTGGCCATCCCATCATACCATGGACCGAAGACACCACGGCATTAAATCTTGCCATCCCATCTCTCCCAAAGAGAATGTCGTATGTGTGGTGTGGCTTCCTCATTACAACGAAGTCCACGTCTTCTGTGCGGGAGTACTTCCCGTCCGTGAGAGTGACGGGGAAAGATAGGATTCCCAAGGGGGTGTTTGTGCTGCCGTCGAACCCTTCCATCGAGGCGTAAACTGTTTCTAGGCGTTCTTTGTCTTCGTCGTCTAGTTTGTCGAAGAACTGCCTATACATGACCGTTGACGAAACGCCATTATCAGCAAGGGTACATGAGGTGATGTAGTGCCCCAGCTGGCTTTTGATGACTATGGGGCCTTCTTTGTTGGGCCCCCCTGGCACACGCGGGAAGCGCACTTCTGCTTCCTTCCACGCACTTGGCTCTGTTGTTCGTCGTTTTCTTTCTCTGATGTTGCCGTGAACCATGTGAATACTGATGTCGACGGGCTTCCGTCCATTGCCCTTGTGTCGATTGTCTTTCCTCCCTCCGTTCTTGATTGACGCCACGAGGTGTGTGAGTCTCCCATCCTTGACGAATGTTTCAACGATATCCTTCAAGGATGTGCATTCCTCAGTGGTGTGGCCTTTTGTCCCGTGGAAGTCACAGGATTTGCTCTAATCAGCGTTTTGACGCTGTCGGATTATTGGAGCCTTTGGCCATGGGAGCCTCTCGGTGGCAAATATCTCGGTGACGCTTTTGGTGAGTGGCGTCCATCTGGGATTCCGGTTCGACGACTGCGTGTTGTCCCTTCCGCCTAGGAGAGGGCGAGAGCCGGATGAGGTGTCAAAGTTTACCCTTTACTGCCAAATACCAAGCTTCCTCTTTTTGTTGTGTCGGGCGGTACGGACGTTATTTTTTCTTGTTCTCTGAGTGTAGAGGTTTGTGCTCTGGGGAAGATTTCTACCCAGTTGCTTCTCCGTTTCGGCAAAGCGTTTAGCTGCCGTCAAGATGGCATCCCACGTGGATGGCATGCCGTCTTTACCTGTCAACGTGCGGATGAGCTCTGGGTACTCAGTGCCCTGGATGAAAGCGGCGCGAACAAGATCTTCGCTAATAGTGCCCAGACTTAGCTTCTTTGAGTTGAAGCGAGTGATGAAGTCTAGCAAAGATTCGTCTTCTTCCCGGATGCAGTTGAGGATCGTCCATTGCTCTTCAGTATATTTTCTTTGTTGACTGAAGTGCTGGCTGAACTTGAGCTGGAAGTCTGCCCAATCGTAGATGTGGTGGACCGGTAGACGATCAAACCACGCTCTGGCTGCCCCGACGAGCGTCATTTGGAACATGTAACACCATGTGGGTTCCGTCCAATTACTGACGGTTGCCCCCGCGATAAATCTGTTCATGTGATCATCCGGGTCAGATATGCCATCGTTAGTGCCTATGTTGGACATCTGTTTGGCACTCTTTGGAGCGATTGCTTCCGCAATGTCCCTTGCAAATTTGGACGTTCCCGCATTCGCAACAGTTGTTCTGAAAGTTTTGGAGAAGTCACGTGGGTTTCCCCCCGTGTTCTTTGGTTTGAAAGTTTCTTCAAAATTTTTTCTTGAGTGGAAGTCTGCTTCTTTACGCTTCCCTTTCGCCTTATGACGTGGGTTTGCGTCACTGTCAGATTCTTCCCAATCTTCATCATCCACATACTCGCAATCATTGCTCATGTTGAGCTGTTGTCGAGTGCTTCCGAATTTGTCATTGTCCTGTTGGAGTGAACGCAAACGTTCGTCCAACTCGGCTTGGAATTCTTTCTGACGTGCTTCCGCCCAAGCTTTAACTTGTTCTGGTGTTTGTCGGGGAAGTCTCGTCTGTTGTTTCCCCAACTGGGTATCAATGAATCCCAGGAGAGGATTGTTTACTGCACTTGCCCCGGCTTGGGTAACCGGGGTAGTGTTCGTAACAATCGTGTATTCACCGGTGTTCTCCCCAGTAGCTGGGGTTGTGGTTACCGGAGTTTCTTGGTTACCTGGTGGCTTTGACATCGGAGTAACCTTAACCATCTTTCCAGAAGTTTGAAAAAACTGAGAAAAAGACAAGAGTAAGTTCTAGCTTAATGCACGGATGGCGCCAATGAAGAAACACTAAGTGATCCCGACAGATTAAGGATAATCTTAGGGTTAAGTAGATGTTTCCCACGAGGGTTAGGTCCGGCAAAGATGGCTATTCTTCTCAACCTGCAAAATAGACACCGTATGAGAAGGGGGGTTCCTCCTTGTGACCACCCTCTGGCGTGAGAATCAGACTAGGTTGCTCTGAATATAAGTGTATATAGAGAGAAATAGCTAGAGAGAAGATGATGATGATACCGTTCCAAGGTGTTGGAGTATTTATAGCCAAAGGTAGGTTTCCAAGCAGGTACGGCCAGCTGTATATAATATTCCTTTTCCACCAACTATGGGCTACGTTCGTGCCATGATGGGAGTTGGTGGGTAGGCAGCGGCTGATAGTGACATTTTGTACTGGAGCGTGCTCCTCCTCGTACTATTGTCAGTGAGCTGTCACCCTGTGATTGGTTCATGGGTTGCTTTTGTCAGATCTTGTCAATTTGTCCATACCTTGGTAGGCATAGTACAAAAGATCTTCTAGAAGCGTACGGACTGGCTCTTTTGGGCGGGAATATTCCCGCCCTGCTCATTCCTTCTTCAGGTGACATTACTGAAGTATAAGAGTTAGTGCCTTATGCGTGTAGCCTTACTGTTAGTGCGGGTAGCCTTCCTTCTTGGCTTGTACCCACAGCTGCGGGGACAGGCAGGGTACTGTACCAAGGGAGGCTTTCCTGCGGGGACAGCTGGCTTACTGCGTGTAAGGTCTTCATCTCTCTGAGCATGGTGGGTCCTGCGGATCCAGTTGGTCTTTGCGCAGACGTACCTCTTCAAGGTGAGTCGCGGGTCCAACTGGGCTTTGCGGGGACCTACCTCTTCAGGTACTTTCGGTTTTGATTGTGAATTTTAATTTCAAATATGTCTTTTATTATCTTTTAATATTTTAGGTCCAAATATTCAATTTTCTATTAATCATTAGTTTAAAGAAAAAAAAAATGGCATGCTCGATTTAAATATCTTGGGTCAAGTGTTTTTTGCCCAAATAGTTTTGGCTCGACTATCAAAACCGAAAAACCGCATTCAAAACCGAACCGAACCGAACCCAAAATCGAAAACCAAAAACCGAAAAAACCGAAAACGAATGGTTTTAAAAAATCATAAAACCGAAAGTTTGGTTTTTGGTTCGGTTTTAGTCAAAAAAACGCACCGAACCGCACCACGCACACCTTAAGTGGAAGTCAGCAGATAGAACCCGAGACCCGGATTGAACCCGAATCCGAATCTAGTTTTACTGAACATGGTGATACAAGTTACTGAGTCATGGATGAACAAATTTTGATACTGGTTTCAAAGTTTTGAGTTTCGGTATTGATACCGGTATTTCCCGATCTTTTATCTTTAATACCGATACCGAACCGAAGATTTTAGCACCGGTACCAAAAAATTGCAATTTTCAGGACCAGGATTGGTAGGTACGATCACATCCCTAATACAAGTAGATGTGCACAAAAAACAAACATGGAATCGGGAACCGGGTTTTTACTACCTATGCCCGTAGGGTACGAATAGAACATGCATCTCGGTATCAAAACTCCTACTCGGAACCGGATTCGATTTGTACCAGGTAATACTAGAAAACTGGAACCTGGGTTTTCCAATAACCGGGTTTTTCAAATACCCGATCTGTACATGAAGTTACCTGAAAAATAACCCAAAAAATACACCAAAAAAGTGCACCCCTTAAAAAAAGCACAATTTATACGGAAAAATACCCGAAAATTTGGTTTTTTCGACACCCAAATATATGGTATTTAAAAACCCAGTTTTAGAATACCTTGTGGATAGAGTTAGGTTTTTAAAGACAATAGCGAAATCGGGTATTAAAAAAACCCGATTTATACATATCTATATACAAGTCGAACATGGATTTGGATTAACCGGATTTTAATATGGATTTAAAAAGCAAAGGAAAATGATTACCTGTTTTATGGTCCAGCCCAATGTCTATGAACCCAACGTATATACACGAGTAATGTATGTGGCCCATTGTTAAATACCTTTAATACATTATTTGTTTTTTCTTACTATTATTCAACATGTTAAGTTGTTAACAGTGCATTGGCTTTATGTATTCTTATTTTTTTAAGTTCATAATAACATTCCAAATTGTATTTTTTGGTTCTATGTTCATCATGCCACCAGCCAAAACGTTGGGTTAGTATGT
Source organism: Bidens hawaiensis (assembly GCF_021521415.1). NCBI lineage: Eukaryota > Viridiplantae > Streptophyta > Magnoliopsida > Asterales > Asteraceae > Bidens > Bidens hawaiensis. The sequence continues at coordinate 36,863 of NW_027497585.1, forward strand.
CTGTTTCTGTCTGGTTTTAGACTTTAGTTGAAGTCGAAAAGAGAGGAGACGGGTGTGGGCATCCGACTTTAAAACTAAGCTGTTTGAGGTTTCTTGTTTACTAAGTTGCAAACCTTAATGTAGTCACTATATGTGTATCATTGTTATGTACTTTTAATCGTTATTACTAATAAAGAATATATAGTTGTTACCAATGGAAGTAAGTTAATTTAGACCAAACTATGTTAAATCATCGTATATGTTTATTTGCTTTTGTATGTGTTTGGTTTCCTGCGTGTACATTCCTACATTCCAAACATTTACGTGAACCAAAAAAAAGATCATGCTTTATCTTTGTTTTTGTTATGTTGTCAACAACTGGACACCACTACCACATCTTCGTTCATGTTTTTCTATGCAACCACGCTAATGTCGCCACACCCACAAAATAATATAAATACATCCAGTTATTTGCTACAACACATGAATAATCGAAGCTGCATGAGACCACCAGGAACACAAAACATCATGTCTTGCAAATTAACACAATTGCTTTGAAAAGCACCTTATCGAAAAATTGTTGCACAATTGTAACTAAAATAGACTTAAAAGCATGTTTATTAAAATGTATTGGCCAGTGTGTCTATTTTGGTATTTTTCCCTATTTTATTGCCCGTGCAATCGAAAGTATTTTATTTTTATTTTATATTTAGTTTAGAAGTTTCATCTCTCATTTTAAACCCAAATCCAACACTTAACTTTAAATAGTATTGCTAAACAATTAAGCATTTTGAGTGTGACTTGTCCCCCACTCCCACATATTTATCTTCTTGTCCTACCTTTCTCTATATGTTTTATATTAAAAAGTTTGGGACATTTAACCTAATGATGTTTATATTTTGCCTATTTTTCTATCCTAATTACTTCCAAAATTTAGCTCTTGCTTATATATTAAACTCGCCTCACATATTTAACTCGTATTATCCTTATGCTATTTACCTTACCCTATCGATTCATATCGAAACATTTGAATTACATTTTGTTTTTAGATTTCCATCAAGTTTTACCTAGGTTTTTCTAGAGATTCATGTATTTATTCTATCAAAATAAGTTTCTTTTTTGTATGAACTCCTAAAACCAACTTACTTTTGGTTGCTTTGTAAGGAAGAAAGAGCTAATTTGCCATTTGGTAAGATTCCACTTCCTATTGTCACCAAAACTTTGGCCCTGGATTTGGTTGTTCCACACTGGCCTGCCCTACAAATACAACTCTTTACAAAAGCAATAACTTTATAATTAGCAAATTGACCTCATAATGCCATTATAATTACACCATTGCCCTAAATATATAAAACTAATACAACAATTTGTCATAAACAACAATATTAAATACATTAATCATATAGGTTATGTGATCTTATGAGAAAAGAAGCAATACAATAATTGTTTAACGTATAAGAATACTTATATTCATGAAATTGATTCATGAAATCACATCATAAGATCTCGAAATCGTCAATATATATCCAGTTAATCATTGGTTCACCGAAATAAACAGTTTTGGATCGTTAATCGACCAATTTTTTACTTTTATTCACAAAAACCGTTTTTAACGTTTTAGTTTCGGCTGAGCGTTTTAGTATTTTTGCCTTTGAGCGTCTCGTGTACCTATCGTACGTTAAGGCACTATTGTACAGTATCTCGACCCATGATATTCTATGCAAATTTTAAGTTGGTTGTACAAATAAAATATGTTTGGGTTAGAGCATTCTCAACTCATTCTCTAAAGTTGTCAAACCCATATTATTTAGGGTGAATTTTAAGAAAACCATCAAAATCACCTCTCCAATCCATTCCCTATTATATGGATGAGTTATATGACAACTAATGTAAATCCTTAAATATAGGGACTCATTTTTTATCCATACCATATAATATATCACATGTCTACCAATCACCATTTACTATATAATAAGACAAAAGAGAAAAAAATAATAAAGAATTAATTTATAGATATGAATAGGGAATAGAATGTGGAAGAATTTTAAAAAATGATAGATAAATTTGTGGAATGGTGTTTTTTAGCTAAATTATAAGGAAAATATGTGGAATGGGATGTGAATGCTCTTATAAGAAACGTCATGTCTTAGATGCCTCCAAAACTATCTTAAGTACATTGGTTGTGTATGACAAGAAAATAAGTTAGTTAAGCGTGTCATGTTAGAGCAATCCCAGAATAAATTGCCATCCCTAAGAAAATATTCATCTCGATAACAAAAACAAATACGTAAACTCGACAATTTTGATAACATTAACACTTATGGTTAAGTGTGCTAATTAAATTTCGATTACATCAAAGGTTTTAATCAAGTTATATGCAAAATGAACCCTCTTATGGTATGCGCAATGGCATTATCCATATTTAGCCAAACACCCGCGGCAATATCCAACGTACAATATGGTGATATATACTAACTATAAACAACGTACATCACAGCAAGGAAAGAACAAAGCATGTGCATTACACATCAATAAAAAGATGTACATAATGTATAAGTCAATAATTAATTTGTATATAAATCATTCATTCTGTTGAAAATGGCATTTCTCCAATATCTATTCATGCCCAAAGTTGTGAAAATCTCCCATCTTTCTTTTATTGTTTCATGTCCTTCAAGTTGAAATCTATAAAGAAGCTCATACACGTTCAGAAAACGTGTAGGATCTTCACTGAGATCTTTCAATCTAAACTGCACACAATCAAAGCACGTAAGGCTATAAAAAGAGTCACCACTTTTCTTGTTTCATCAAGTCAGAAATTACGTTTTCGTCGAATGAGAAAACACTCTACCACAAACCACCATTTCCACCTCCTCCAAGAGGGTTCTCCGGCCATTTATATCGGTCAAGTCTATGTTCAAAGGTCAGGTCAACTGTCAGGAGAACCGAAAACTAGCAAAGACAAAGAACCAAATATTGGTTCCACTAGTACATGTACTAGTGGAGTCAGTTTGGAAAAACCCGTATCAGTGAAACATGATTTGTTGACACGGGAGAGAAAGAAAAACGTGAATAAACATAGAAGCAAAGATTGGTTGCACATACATGACATCCAAGGTGTTGATGAGAGAGCGACGAATTTTATTTCGAGGGTTCGAGAAGACATGAAGCTTCAAAGGGAACAATCCATCGAGTTTCAAGAAATGTTGGCTCGAAGTGTTTGATTTCTTTTTCCCTTATTATTAACTTTACAACATTAACTCTAAAAATTTTAATTAATTTTCTTTTTTTATATAACTTTATATATAAAAGTGTTTGTAAATTTTTTGTCCAGATTTAATCTAGAAAATTGGTATTTGTTATAATAAATGTGTAATGAGGCTCTCACAATTGTTTATTTGTTTTGATTTTTCTTAATTATTCATTTTTCATGTGTAAGCTATTGGATGTGACATGGAAATATAAAGAATTTGTAAATGTGTGATTTTGTAAAAGTTTGCATCTTGTGAAAAGTCATTGGGTATATTAGTTAATTTGATTCATGAGTTGAATTACTAAAAAATCAATCTTCTCTTCTAAAGATGAAGAGACAATAAATAAGGTATATAGGGAGGGTTACCCAAAGTTTTACGGGGGTATAATTCGAATTTTACCGTATAAATTAAATAATATTTTTTGTGACAGTGGTTTTCCCAATCCTTTGGTAATAGGTCTGCCAATGCATGTTGGTGGGGTTAAAATATAAAAAATAGTACACAGTGTTTGAAGAATTCATGATATATCATGTAGACATTCATTAATTGTTAATTAGGACATTACCTTAATTGTTAATTAGGACAAGGTAATGGACGGAATGTTGTAATCGCACATTTCCTCGTATATTAGACTATAGATAATTAGACACACAATGGTAATGGTTTGACATGTTGATCAGTTCTTCATGTAAGTAATATAAAACATGATAAATATTAAACCTATGAACCTGTTACAGCATGAAGAGTAGTAACCGCAGCAGGGTATGATGTAGTCGACATGCTTGTCATCTTGATTGAGTTCCCCTTTAGGATGTATAGTTAAGGATGGTTAGGGTTCTTGAGAGGAACCCGGTTTTGGAGAGAGGAGACACAAAAATTATAATGTGTGTGTGATTAGGTTATGATGTTAATATTTATCTCTCTTTATATACACCCAAGGGGAAACCCTTTATTAGTTAATTATAGGTAATATGACCCATCAACAATTACCAAACTAATATATAATAAGGTATAGTTAATATTTTGATCTATTATAATATAAATGATTATAATGGCCATATATAAATATATATAATTATATATTTAATCTTACATTCTCCCACTTGGCCGAGCAATCATTTATTATGAGTATTAGATTAGCCTAATCAGGAGTTAACACTCATTTTAGCTTTAAACTTAAACTTTGAGCAAAAAAATACAGTCATTGAATTGAACATCAGCTCATGACCCCCCCCATTAATCATACTGCAGTCCTTATTTAAAACCTAAGTAGTTATGATCAAAATTTTCAAATAAGCCCTTCAGAACGTTTGATTTGTATATTTAATTCGTCTATATGTCATTATGCATGCAGAACATATTAAGAGACGTACAAAATCAAAACTGATGAGGAAATTTAATAGTTAATCATTCATAGTACGATATGCAGTTGTACGTGGTCATTAATAAACCCCTCATGATTATAAGCGCTTTCATAATACTTATGGGTAATAGACCTTTAGTTATAGGATCCTTAAGCATATCAAGAATGTATTCGATATGAAAATTTAGATTCCTCAATTCGTTCATAAACGAATAATTAATTTCATATCAAAATTTAATGCAGCACCTATCAAACTATTACTGCTTGAGAAAACATGGTAGCTGACGTTATCACAATTAGTCTTCAATATATAAGTTATTTGGAGTTTAATAAAACTTATGAGCCCACTAATAAATATTCAACAACATTTATTGACAAAAACGTTGTAATTAATCAACATATTATGTTGTTATGACTTAGGTTGTTGTTATCGGTTCATTATGACTCCTCCATGAGATAGATTTATCTACTAACATAAGAATATATCCCTAAAATTACATTTTCTTATCTCTGAACATGACAAAGTTTAGAGTAATATACCGGTTTGAATTCTCACTTCTTCTTTTAAATTATAGTCTTTCGTTTCTTTTAAAGATATTTTAATACTCTTTTAGATGTTTCACATTAATCTAGGCATATCTAGTGTGTTACAATTTTGAGTAATATCTGAACGAGTATAGACTTGAACCAACATAAGGCTTCTACTTAATGAAGCATAAGGTAATAATCTCAATGATCATATTATCCTCTAAATAGAGCAATATTGTTTGTTACATGTGTAAGGACCCATTTAAGATAAAACTTATAGAACAAAACTAATGTCCCTTTGGGTCTATCTCAGAATGTTATGATATCTATTATGTAAGGGATATCTTTGAGATATTTCATATCAAAGTGTGTGAACAATGCTTTGACTTATGTAACATATACTTGTTAGAAGAATGCCATCTATATAAGGACAAGTTTGTTTTTAGTTGCTCCCACTCATCTTTAGGTATGTACATTAATCCACTTGGTTTTTGATGAAAATAATTGTATAATATTTCATCAAATTTTGATGTTTTCATTAACCCATATATGGATTTTATTGACTTATAGACTAAATGTTCATTAACTTTCAGTTATAACATTTAGGTTGTTTTATGAGCATGTAGATATGTAAGTCAGTTATTAGGGAAAGTTGTTTTAATGTTCTTCTAACGTAGCTCTTTAACTATTATAAGCTATTTGAACTGTAACACCCCAACCCGGAGCAGGCTGACGTGTCACTATTACAGATATCATAGACCAAACAAAAACCATTTAAATGAAATGAAAAGAATCCCATGGCAACCAAAAGAGTTAAAAACACTGAAAGAAATTCTAAGTCAAATTTATTAAATGCTTAAATAAAAGAAAATTAAATCAAGTCCTTATTCTTGAGCTTCATTTTACTCTTATCACTGATCTCCCCGATTTCCCGAATTACCTGTTAGCAAATAAGACAGACACAAACAAGAAAATACGGCTGAGCCAAAAATTGCCCAGCAACGGAGAGAGCAATAGTACAGGTAAAGGCATACATAAGACAAAACACATACTGAAATAAAACTGAAACTATTGCGGATATAAAACCACGTTTTAGACCGAACTATAATTAAATGCGAAACATAATCCGATACACGATCGGGACGTAATCTGAATATACTCAAATTTAACCAAATGCGTATACACATATCAAAACGGACCAGAAATATAGAGAAACAAAATATAATTACTAAAATACACGACGATGATGTTAAAATAAATAGGTCGTGTAATACGGAAGCACCCAGAGCCTAAACAGAGGGGTACACAGCTAGCTAGTCCATGCACCAAGGAGACGGTGTGGGTGGCGTGCACACATTGTTCTATCTCAAACAGAAGTCAGGAGTCAGGAGTCAGGAGTCGGAGCTAAGATCGATCTATACGCCTCTAAGTGGCCAAGGTACTACATGAGTACTTTCAGAGACGCCGTGAACTTTGATTACGCACTGTCACGATAAGTGCCATGTCGTTGACGCCCCAACGACAAGTCAGAAATGCTCGGGTAACAGAGTACTGAACTAAAGTCGTATAACTAAAAGATATTTAAACATGAACATGCAATAATGAATTCAAAATATATATAACCTATTGCATGCTATAAAATTAATATAACCATATCATACGAATAAACCGAACTAGATAACAAAAATCCGCACTACGAAGTGACGGACATCGAATATAAAATGGACTAGAACCAATACTATGAGTGAAGAAAAACAGAATCCGTACCTCAGTAGTCAATAAGTAAGCACGCAACGTCGAGCCACGTTAAGTTGTACTAACACCTACATTTTATTTATAGTTTGAATTATATTTACAAAACTTAATTCAGTTTCGCTGGTACCTTTAGCTCCGGCGACGGAGGCGTTTTTTTTTTTAAACTTTACTATAACATACTCGACGGTGGAAAGTTTCATCAATTAATTCCTCTAACACTAATATACAATATGTACCAGTTATGAAGTACGTTGACGTAAGTGTAAACAAACATTTATAATTTGAAGTTCATTAAAAGACCCTATTTTAATTATTGTATCAATATTAACAAAAGAATCAAGTTTATTAAGACACGGTTTTACCAATACAAATGTATACGATTTTAGTTAAAAAGATGTTAAAAAAAATTATTAAGTTTATAAAATATTATTCACATTATTTGACAAAATAAACCATGTGACAATTATTTAATCTGTTCATACATGTAGGAACATAAAATAAACAATCAAAACACACTTAGACACAAACTCCATACACACACAACCACCACCACCCACACAACCCTACATACACCATGCACACACATTCACTTACACACCTGCAAACACACACATACACTCACCATGACCGCACACACTCAATATTTTCTTTGCGGAACCAAAATTAAACGAACCACGGTCGCCGGAACAAATCGAAACGATACCAAAATTTATATCTTTAAAATTAAATCAGACGGAGGTTTCTATTTGGTACCTTAATAGTCGAACCAACAATCAGAGTATGATCGAGATGAGCGACGGCACACGAATGCGGGATGGCGGCTAGTTCAGAATGATGGCCAGGGCGGAGAAGTGCAACAGTGGTGGTTAACTACGATCGTGACAAAAAGCGGCGAGGAGGCGGTGGAGTCACAAGGTTATGCAGCGGCGGATTACCAGACGTGGAGAGCGTGACCTTACTTCTCCTTTGTAAAACAAAGCTTCAGATTAGTGAGTATTAGTCGCCGAAACCAAATTAACAAAGTGGTGTACGTATATAACATAAACACAAAACAGGTTATTAAAACTCACTTCAGTGGTTTAGCGAAACGAATCAGAGGACTTAGACGCCAGCGTCGTAACTCTAGAACGCGTGCGGGCTGGTGATCGTCGTCTCCGGCAGCAACCAATAGCAACGGCGGCGGCAATTAACTCAGAAAGAAACTACGTAGTGGTGAATACTATAGGAGGAATGAGATTTAGGGTGATGATGTATGATATTTAAACAAGAGATAAGAACATGAAATCCGGTTTGGTAGTTCGAAATCGAATTCGTTTGAATTTGAAATAGGTTGATGACTAGATTAGGATTGGAATTGAAACATAATAAACATGTGTGCTTAATAATGAGTTTGAACTCATCCAGGTTCCATATTATTATTATTATTATTATTATTATTATTATCATATTAACATTCATATATCATGTTTTTTAAAACTTAAACTTGCGGGTATTACAATTTTTCCCCCCTAAAAAAAAATTTCGTCCTCGAAATTAATAGGACAGGGACACATACTTTCGGATATAACGGAAACGAAACAAACTTAAACGTTCATAAATTCAAACATGACAATTGCGAAGTCTTGGAAACAAATATTAGGACATATAAAACAGAATTCATATGAAATCAAAACCATCCAAACTGAAATCACCAAGTGCTAAAACGGAAATAAATACGGATATTGGGAACGAATTGTATCCTCCATTTCCCATGTAGCTTCTTGTTCAGAGTGGTTCTTCCAAAGAATCTTAACGAACGGAATAGTTTTCTTGCGCATAATGCGTTCTTGACGATCAAGAATAGCTTCCGGTTCTTCTTCAACAGATAAATCCTCGCGAATCTGATGGAGCGGATAGGTAACAACATGTAACGGGTGATTATTATACCCCCTAAGAAGAGATACGTGAAAGACCCTATGCACATGAGATAACTGAGGTGGTAAAGCCAAACGATAAGAGACTTCGCCAACTCTTTCAAGAATTTCAAACGGTCCGATGAATCTTGGGCTAAGTTTTCCCTTGATTCCAAAACGTTGAACGCCTCTACAAGGTGAAACTCGCAAGAATACCCGATCACCGACATTAAATTCCAAAGCTCGACGATGTCGGTCTGCATAGCTCTTCTGTCGACTCTGAGCCTCTTTTAGCTTCTCACGAGCAATGGTAACTTTCTCATTTGTAATATGTACCAACTCGGGCCCTTCAATAATTTTCTCACCAACCTCATCCCAACAATTAGGGGCTCTACACTTACGACCATATAAAAGCTCGAATGGCGCCATACCGATGCTAGCTTGCCAACTATTATTGTAGGCAAACTCAACCAGACTTAAATACTCGTCCCAGTTTCCACTCCACTCTAAAGCACATGCTCGAAGCATATCTTCGAGTGTCTGAATGGTACGTTCCGACTGACCGTCAGTCTGAGGATGAAACGCGGTACTGAATCTCAATCTAGTACCCCATGCGGCCTGCAACCCCTTCCAAAAACGCGAAGTGAAACGTGGGTCTCGATCACAAACAATAGAGACGGGGGTTAAACTCAGTCGCGAACGGAGGCTGGCGGTGCAACGGAGCCGAAGAAGAATAGCGGCAGTTTATTAACGGGGCGGCGATGTCAAAAGGTGGCGTTGGGTCCTTAAAACAAAGACAGAAGCGGCAGCGGTGGTTGTCTCCGGTGATAACAAATTGCGGTGATTATGGTGGGTCACGGCGGGTCGTCAGGGAGTATGAAATTCGTGATGGGTTTTGAATTGATTTACGTGGCTTAAGGGTTATATAAGTCGAGTGATAGGGTTCCCGTCGTGATGCTCATACTTCGGATATTTAGTTTGTAGCAGATAAGAGATAAATGAGGTTCTTGGTCAAAATATCAACACATGATGGAAGGGAAAATAATTTTACGTAGGCTTGTTTTACAAGGATTCAAATCATTAAATAGATTTCTTTTAATTTATCTAGTTTTGTATATAATTCCCTTTTAGCCAAATCTATTTTCAATATTTATTATCATATAAACATTAATATGTCATATTTTATAAAACTTAAATTTACGGGCATTACAACTCAACCCTTCTTAGAAACAAATTTCGTCCTCGAAATTGCTAAATACTCAAAAGAAATTTTTACTTACAGAAAATTATTTCAAAATATAAATGTGAAACATTAAACGCAATGAAACGCTAGAGTTTTGACACAAGGCTTAACTAGAGACATAACATATATATAAGGAAGTATCACGCTTCACAAAAACTTTAACGCATTCAAATTAAAATTACTGAGCGATAAAATGTAATTGAAAAAGATAAGTTATCGCCATAATGATACTGAACCGGAACTTGTAACGTATTTGGTAAACTAAAACATGTAACCGATAAAACTTTGTCTTTTTACCGAAAACGAAAATACCTATAACTAACGGATAATAATAGTAGATAAAGAAAATTGTTAATCCAAGACATCTCACATGAGCATTTAATTAATGATCGAAGCGAAAAACAACTAACTAACGCATGTGACTTATAACTTGAACTAAAAAGTAGTAGCCAATTAGACACTTCGAAAACCCAAGACTTGAATATAAAAACTTGAACACACATTTTTGTTAATATATATTTCTTAACTCATATACAATTAATTAAATAATCACAAAAGACACATAATACTAGCACAGAATAGTGAAAACCTACAACGAGGTCGTATATGAATATTAGAGGAGCATCAATCAGCACTATGGATTTTTAGTAGCACACATACGTACCTGTAAATTCACGATTACGTCCGCGACCATAATCGTCAATTTACCTTACGACCGTATCCTAACTGTCTTTCCAATAGGCATCTTAAGACCCTGTTAAGCTTATAATAAAAGAGGGGCATGGTGACAAACTAAATAACAAAATGTTGTCAAAATCTTGAAGGTGCTAATACCATGCTTCGCGTCTATTCAGATGTATGACTGTTGCGGAAAACGTCTAGAGGCATATGTAGTTGCAAAGTCTAAATCGAGCGTAGCGAGGTAACTCAAGTCATGATCCCATCCACCATGTTGAACATTGTCTTCGGAAGTCATTGTCTTAGTTCGTAGAGCGTTGCGGTACAATGATAGAAAAACTTAACAAATAATGCGAGTGAAAGTCAAAAAAAAACAGAGAGGTGCCTTTGGTTAATAATGGGAAAGACTCAACATATAGATTGAAAATCACAAAACGATAAGCCAGAAGATTGATGAGACACGTGAAGTCCTAACCCAACGTCTACCCATTACCTCACAATTATGATTTTAAGGTTTTAAGTTTTCTACAGGAAAGAGCCTTATCTCTGATACCATAACTGTAACACCCCAACCCGGAGCAGGCTAACGTGTCACTATTACAGATATCATAGACCAAACAAAAACCATTTAAATGAAATGAAAAGAATCCCATGGCAACCAAAAGAGTTAAAAACACTGAAAGAAATTCTAAGTCAAATTTATTAAATGCTTAAATAAAAGAAAATTAAATCAAGTCCTTATTCTTGAGCTTCATTTTACTCTTATCACTGATCTCCCCGATTTCCCGAATTACCTGTTAGCAAATAAGACAGACACAAACAAGAAAATACGGCTGAGCCAAAAATTGCCCAGTAACGGAGAGAACAATAGTACAGGTAAAGGCATACATAAGACAAAACACATACTGAAATAAAACTGAAACTATTGCGGATATAAAACCACGTTTTAGACCGAACTATAATTAAATGCGAAACATAATCCGATACACGATCGGGACGTAATCTGAATATACTCAAATTTAACCAAATGCGTATACACATATCAAAACGGACCAGAAATATAGAGAAACAAAATATAATTACTAAAATACACGACGATGATGTTAAAATAAATAGGTCGTGTAATACGGAAGCACCCAGAGCCTAAACAGAGGGGTACACAGCTAGCTAGTCCATGCACCAAGGAGACGGTGTGGGTTGCGTGCACACATTGTTCCATCTCAAACAGAAGTCAGGAGTCAGGAGTCAGGAGTCGGAGCTAAGATCGATCTATAGGCCTCTAAGTGGCCAAGGTACTACATGAGTACTTTCAGAGACGCCGTGAACTTTGATTACGCACTGTCACGATAAGTGCCATGTCGTTGACGCCCCAACGACAAGTCAGAAATGCTCGGGTAACAGAGTACTGAACTAAAGTCGTATAACTAAAAGATATTTAAACATGAACATGCAATAATGAATTCAAAATATATATAACCTATTGCATGCTATAAAATTAATATAACCATATCATACGAATAAACCGAACTAGATAACAAAAATCCGCACTACGAAGTGACGGACATCGAATATAAAATGGACTAGAACCAATACTATGAGTGAAGAAAAACAGAATCCGTACCTCAGTAGTCAATAAGTAAGCACGCAACGTCGAGCCACGTTAAGTTGTACTAACACCTACATTTTATTTATAGTTTGAATTATATTTACAAAACTTAATTCAGTTTCGCTGGTACCTTTAGCTCCGGCGACGGAGGCGTTTTTTTTTTAAACTTTACTATAACATACTCGACGGTGGAAAGTTTCATCAATTAATTCCTCTAACACTAATATACAATATGTACCAGTTATGAAGTACGTTGACGTAAGTGTAAACAAACATTTATAATTTGAAGTTCATTAAAAGACCCTATTTTAATTATTGTATCAATATTAACAAAAGAATCAAGTTTATTAAGACACGGTTTTACCAATACAAATGTATACGATTTTAGTTAAAAAGATGTTAAAAAAAATTATTAAGTTTATAAAATATTATTCACATTATTTGACAAAATAAACCATGTGACAATTATTTAATCTGTTCATACATGTAGGAACATAAAATAAACAATCAAAACACACTTAGACACAAACTCCATACACACACAACCACCACCACCCACACAACCCTACATACACCATGCACACACATTCACTTACACACCTGCAAACACACACATACACTCACCATGACCGCACACACTCAATATTTTCTTTGCGGAACCAAAATTAAACGAACCACGGTCGCCGGAACAAATCGAAACGATACCAAAATTTATATCTTTAAAATTAAATCAGACGGAGGTTTCTATTTGGTACCTTAATAGTCGAACCAACAATCAGAGTATGATCGAGATGAGCGATGGCACACGAATGCGGGATGGCGGCTAGTTCAGAATGATGGCCAGGGCGGAGAAGTGCAACAGAGGTGGTTAACTACGATCGTGACAAAAAGCGGCGAGGAGGCGGTGGAGTCACAAGGTTATGCAGCGGCGGATTACCAGACGTGGAGAGCGTGACCTTACTTCTCCTTTGTAAAACAAAGCTTCAGATTAGTGAGTATTAGTCGCCGAAACCAAATTAACAAAGTGGTGTACGTATATAACATAAACACAAAACAGGTTATTAAAACTCACTTCAGTGGTTTAGCGAAACGAATCAGAGGACTTAGACGCCAGCGTCGTAACTCTAGAACGCGTGCAGGCTGGTGATCGTCGTCTCCGGCAGCAACCAATAGCAACGGCGGCGGCAATTAACTCGGAAAGAAACTACGTAGTGGTGAATACTATAGGAGGAATGAGATTTAGGGTGATGATGTATGATATTTAAACAAGAGATAAGAACATGAAATCCGGTTTGGTAGTTCGAAATCGAATTCGTTTGAATTTGAAATAGGTTGATGACTAGATTAGGATTGGAATTGAAACATAATAAACATGTGTGCTTAATAATGAGTTTGAACTCATCCAGGTTCCATATTATTATTATTATTATTATTATTATCATATTAACATTCATATATCATGTTTTTTAAAACTTAAACTTGCGGGTATTACATGAACAGTGATGATCCTCAAAGAAATGTTTTATAATATAGGTTATAAGATTCTTTGATGATTTATTCCCTTTTGAATCTAACCTTTAATAATCAATTATGCTTCTTAGTGTCTTAACGTTTATGTTAGGATTTAGTTTAGTTATGAACACATTTAGATGATTCAACCAAATCTCAAAACGTTAGCAACTTATGGAGTCAATTATGATTGATGATAATGGTTTAATTATAAGGGGTATGATCATTAAACTTTCCAACATCTAATTCAACTTTAGTTAGGGAGGTTACATAAGCATCAAATTTAGTAGGTTTTAAAACATAGATGGCCTCCTAAGTTGATTATTGGGTAATTTTAAAAGTCTCAGTTTTATGGATTAACTCTTAGTTAGGTTGTTATCATTTTTAGGATTCTAAGTGTGTAAGATTTGGCGCAGTATGTTGTACAAGAGGTGTAATTGGAGTAAAATTTAATATCTCTCTTCCTCCCTCCTCTTGTACTTCTAACAAGTCATTATAAAGACTTTTACTGCTCTCACTGACCTTAGAAACCTTTAGGAAATTAGCATACATAGGGTCAATATTTAAAGACCAATAGATTCTAACCAGAAACAAGTTAATAATATAAGTTGTTGCAGTTTCTCTTGGTGAGGATTAATTTAGTAAGAAATCTGAATTTGTCCACGTTTAAGCAACAATGAAACTTTTGTAAGAGTGGTAGTAAATTCTAAAGAGATAAGTTTTGATGGAATAGTGTTATGATGGAGCAGTGTCTTGTACAAGAGGTGTATTTGAGATAATATCAAGTTTTCACTCCCCCACCTCTTGCAAATCTTGTAAGTTATGATGAGACACTTAAGGCTCCCACTGATCTTTAATATCTCTAGGAAAAATACAAGAGAAGTTTCAATGATGTACATGACGTGGGAATCTGTCATATATATGTTAGACTTGATTTGATTCCATTAACGTCCAGATGTCATAATAAACTTAAAGGACATATTTAGAAGAAATCATATTAAGTATATATGAACGGATCTCTTTTAGACCGCGGACCATAGAATACTGATTAGATACAAGTAAATAGCATTTCAAATGATAAAAGAATTATGTCTGAATATTTCGTTTGAATAAGTTTCACGAATGTCAGCGAAATATAACTTATGGTGGACCCTACTTATTCCTTAAACCAAGTAATGTTTAGGGCATTTAACACATGATTTAAAATCACTAAGAATGAGATTATATGAATAATCACCCTCATCAACCATGTCATGATTTCTCATGAAATTTGGTTTTAATAGATGAATATTATAGGTCTCATTTGTCTTTTGTTAAATTTTTATTTGCATTATAACAAAGTTGTGAAAGTATACATTATCATCTAGTTCTATTTTATAAATGTTTCAATCCAGATATTGATAACAAATAATATAAGAGTTTAAGGTAAGAGTAACTTTATGTTGGTTATGCAAACCTTATAACTGTCATAATGTAACTTAAGTATTGATACTAAATTCTGATTAATCTTCAGAATATTTAAGGTATCATAAAGTGTAATTAAAAGACAGTTTATCATGGTTCTAATAAACTTAACATTTAAATTTGTCACTAACACTCATGTTAGTTATTTGTTGATTTCGGGTAAACATATAGAACTAGACTCAACAAATCATGTGTTAATGGGAATATTAGGATTAACAGACTTATATATCATTATTATACAACTATCAATTTTAGCCAGTTGTTCTTTTGAATTATGGATAGTCTTGTAATGTCTATGCCTAATCTAATGGCATATTTTTACAATGGGACTTCTCCTTAAGAAACCTAAAGCTGGTAGTATTACTTGTATTTTGTCTATGAACCTTAAAATTATCCTCTTTTAGGTTTTAGTGGTAGTGAGTTGAATAACATCTTATTTCTAGAACCAAACATTTCTTTTCGTGTACATATGTTGCTGATCAACACACTCATTTTCCTTTGGTACTTCTGAGTGTTATAGTTGATTCGTAAGGCACCAAATTGTACTGCTGAAAATTTTAGTATGTAATGTACTAAAAAAATGTATTTATTTACATGTGTAAGCCCTTAATTTTATGGGTCATGGTATTTTACATTATGATGTATTCGGTAATGCCATTTAACCTTATAGTTAGAATTTTTAAGAAAGAATGCATGCATCTTATGAGTTATTTTGATTAGTCTTAGGAAAAACTAAATCAAGAATAACTCTAGTGATAACATTTATTTAAATAAATTATTGATTATCATTATTATAAGAGACATTATGATTAACGCATCCCATTTGTTATGCTCTAGTTTTTAATATAATGATTGTTATTAGAAAGAGCAGTAGGATAGCCATATCATGTCTTAATGAATAATTAAAATTGAGAAGAGCTAAATGTTAATTAAACTCTTTATGAGACAAAATTCAATTGTATTTTAAGATTAGAGTGGATGATTTGGATGAGATCGTTATTTATAGAACAAAATATAGTGAGTAATATTATGGGATATTAAAATAATATAGATTAAAGTTTATGATCATTAGATTAATGAAGGATCATTAATATGAGGATCACTATATTTTATTGAAGATGTGATATGTCTATTATTAACATCAAACTAATAGACTATAATTAATAGTTCTACTTAAACAAAAAATAAATCACCTTTGGACAGAATTAAAATTTATTTAAGTATATGTGCAAAACAATTGTAACACGTCACCTTTGGGCAGAAGTGAAACAATTATTTTAATTATGCACAGGCTAGTTTTGCTAAATAAAAATGTAAAAAATCACCTTTGGGCAGAAGTGAGACGTTTGTATCATGTTAGGCAAAACTATCAAAAGCTTTTCAGTTATACTTGAATGATAGGGTAAATGTAACTCATCACCTTTGGGCAGAAGTGTTACATGAAAAGTTCATTCAAGTTAAGCCTTTATGTTTTGTAAAATTTTATAATATTTAAGGTTTACAAAACATTTAATTAGTTAATAGCGGAAAATGTTTAGAGTAAAGAATTTTAAGTTTCCGGTAGGATCTTATTTTGCGGAATTAGTTCTCGGAAATTTTGGGTTCCCGAGAATTGCCAGTTTCCGGCTTTTAGTAGGTTTTTCAATATTTGGGTGTTTACATGATTTTATGGAGTTTTATGGAAAATGTTGATTCCGGTATTAGTGAGTTTTCGGGTTTATGGGTTATGACCCCAAACCATTTTAGAAACTCATAAACTCTTAAAACACATAAGTTATTTTAAGCCCATAATACATGATTTTTAAATAGCTCGTGAACCCGTAAACTGGTTTAAGCCCTTAACCCATGATCTTTATTAACTAAATTAAACCCATGATCTTTATTAACTAAATTAATAATGATAAGATTTGGTTCAAATCTTTTTAATGATTAACAATTATATTTGTTTCCTATTTTAAGGGGATTCAAATCTTTTAAGAAAATATTAAAACTTCTAAGATATCCAAGATTTGAAAAAATATTTCCCTAAATAATCATTAACAAATTTTAATCTAGATTTTGAACCAACATATGTATAATTTTCGATAATAATGATGAACACGAAGAACATCATCGAAAATTTTAACAATTAAACATAAAAAAAAACTTGGAATCGAAATCTTTAAACATGAAATTACAGATTTCGAAAATATTAGAGTTTACTAAATATGAATTTTAGCGTAAACAGTTTCATGTATTGTTTTCGTAATAGAACTTGAAAAAAAAAGAAACCTAAAAAATTAGGGTTTATCAAGTTTTAGTCCATGTCTTATGATTCAATTCCAGATTTATGGAAAACATGAAGAACTGATTAATCAACATCGCTTTGATACCACATGTTGATCAGTTCTTCATGTAAGTAATATAAAACATGATAAATATTAAACCTATGAATCTGTTACAGCATGAAGAGTAGTAACCACAGCAGGGTATGATGTAGTCGACATGCTTGTCATCTTGATCGAGTTCCCCTTTAGGATGTATAGTTAAGGATGGTTAGGGTTCTTAAGAGGAACCCGGTTTAGAAGAGAGGAGACACAAAAAAATTATAATGTGTGTGTGATTAGGTTATGATGTTAATATTTATCTCTCTTTATATACACCCAAGGGGAAACCCTTTATTAGTTAATTATAGGTAATATGGCCCATCAACAATTACCAAACTAATATATAATAAGGTATAGTTAATATTTTGATCTATTATAATATAAATGATTATAATGGTCATATATAAATATATATAATTATATATTTAATCTTACATGACACACAATGGTTTGGTAGATATTGGGCTACCATTTATGGTAGCCTTTTGGTGCTATTTATAAATACTATTACCCACGGATATCCGTCGATAATCTTACACACCGACAAACAAATGAGAAGCCCGAGTGGTAATCTTATCAGAAATCTTATCCTACCTTACATACAGTTTTCCATAAAAGATGAGTTCCACAAAAACCATGGAAATCTGGGTTGTTGGTGAACGCATATAAAAACAGTTCCGAATCATGTCCATATTTACCAAAAAAAAATTTGTCCGCTGATTATACTAATGCATTCATTAGTCGTTTTGAAAACGACATAACTAAAAGTTACTAGCTAGCAGTACATGAATTAAGTTACTTACCCCTAAGAGTGACATTGTCACTCGTAATATAAGTGAAAGTTACGAGTGTCATTCCTTAAATTAAAAGTAAATTTACTTGCTAAAATTACTAAAATTTAGTTGACCTAAGTATTAAACTAAAACTAGAAGATAAAAATTAAAACATCACGACCAACAAACCAAAAGTACATTATTTGTCCTAATTCAAAAAAGACACATATTTTGATATATACATACATTTACACGTAATCCGAACAATATGAGAACCATGACCTCTTCCCTCCACCAATAATATTATTATGGCCACATTTTGTTCATCCCAATTCTCTCTCCTCCATTGCAGGCTTTCATCTTCATCTTTCTAAAACTGGAGTTATATAAAACTAAATGCAAACTAATTTCTGTTTTTAGAAAACAAACAAATACTTTCTATTGTTATATCTTTCTTGAAATAGAAACACATAGGTGCATGCATGCATATAATTAGAAAATGGGTCGAAATAAGCTTCCAATGAAAAGAATTGAGAACAACACAAGCAGATTGGTCACCTTTTGCAAACGAAGAAATGGACTCATTAAGAAAGCTTATGAGCTTTCCGTTTTATGCGATATTGATATCGCCCTTATCATGTTTTCTCCCTCGGGTTGCCTCAACCATTTTTCATGCAAACGAAGGTACGTTTTAACCTAACCCTAAATATGTTCTTGGCATATATATGCATTGCCGCGTACCCACATACAAAGAATGAAGGCAACGGTCCTCAATTAAAAAAAATATAGTGTTATTTATATCTGAAAATCCGAAAATCCTGATCGCCCTTGAAAAGAAATTATGGGTCCGTCACTACTTATGAACATGTTATTATTTATGTCGGGTTTAATTTGTTTTACAGGACCGAAGATGTACTCAATCGATTCGTAAATCTTTCAGATTCCGAAAGAGGAAGGTATTTTTTATATAAAACGACATAATGTTTATATATAGTTATATACATTTCTTTCTCTAGATTCATAATACTGTGATGATCAAAATTCGTGTTGTTTTGTTTGCAGTGTGATTCAACATAGAGAGGTATGTTTTTAATTATTAACTTATTCATGCAAATGTAAAATGTGCATGCATTTATTTGTTTGATTACTTGATCATCATTTTGTTATTGAATTATATTACACTTTATTTATGAATGAGTTTTTTCTGCCTACGTTTGTTTGTTTTATTTACGAGCTAATCTGGTTGTTGCAAATACAAACTTGCTTACTTAATCCGATGTTCGTAGAATTTAAAACGAACGTAGCTAGCGTTAAACTTGAAGATAATTTATGACAAATTGCAAATTAAATGGGAAATAAATTTGTGATAGAGATTAAAATGAACTAAATCTTAATAAACATAACGTTAATTAAAAGGGAGTTCATACATTGTCACATTTTGTTTAAATACTATAAGTCTATACTCTAGTTTTTACATGTGGGATATTTTGAATTGATATATATTGCAGTATTTAAACAACCTCTTAAGCAAGATCAGGAGTGAAAATGACTTAGCCATCCACATTCCTTGGTCCGTCCGTCTCTTCACCTCGTTCGTTTAACGTTTAAGTAATGTGATTCTTTTGTTAGCTTTATGTGAAAATAGTCAAATACAACAAAATTTATAATTACATATTTTTGGATGATCATTATATCTAAACAATTTGCTAATTACTTTAATGTTTTGAATCAGTCCCAGGGCCATCCACCTGCAATCAGAGGTACCAACATCAATTACTTTTTATTTATATAAGAATGATTAGAGAATTTTTAGATTTGTAAGTGGTTTTGGAGATTTGATGAGTACCTTTATGCATTCTTTGAAAGTTAATTCGACCCAAAATGCAGAAATTTGAAAAGTCAAATGTTTTTATTCAATTATGATCAATGATCAGTCACAAGACAATCATAACATATTAATAGAGAATCCAAAATGGGTTTGGGCTAACAAAAACAACCACAGACCCAACAACAGCCCACAAGAAAACCCAAAAACTAGACAAAAATCATAACTATAGACAACATGGCCCACGTTCCAACGGTCATTTTGACTGGTAGCACGCTTGAAACGAAGGCTCGTAGCCCAAGTTATGCTCATTTTCGTGCATGACCTCTGGAAGCGCGATCTTGGGCTTCCAGAAACATCATGGCCCGATCTTCTACACTTGGGCCCACATCAACATCCTAACTTATTTTCTATACAAAGTTTATATGCAGAATCTTGACTTAATGTTATCTTGAGTTTTCCGATCAAAGAAGCGAACTCCACTTTTTGCCATTAGCCAAGTTCGTTTGCTAAAACAAGCGAGCAAAAAAAGTGTAAGGTTTTCCTTGAGTTCGCTCATAGGTGTAGCAAACAGTTTATTTGTACAACTTTCAAGAAATGCGTAGAACTACTTCGCATGTCTGTAAACCACTTTCAAATGCAAAAAAATTAATCTTTATAGCAAGATCAAATGTAGAGACTTACTACTATATTTTAACTTACTTTTTAGGAAATCCATCAAGAAATTAGCACCTTACAACATCAACTTCATATGGCCAAGGAACAATTAAGGTTGTAATCACAAGTTGATTGTATTCATCTATGGAAAAGAATTGCATGTGTTAGGGATATGATAAAGATTCCACAACATGTTACTAACCCCATGCATCTTCTTATGTTTATGATCCAATCATATCAAAGGATGTTTGATCCGGATCCAACAACATTTACGTCACTTTACGACTATGAATCATACGAAAAGTTACTTTATAAGACGTTGGATCGGGTTACGCAACGTAAGGTAATCTCCTAATCTTACTATAGATTGTTTTTTAAAAGGTATATTGATTTTTATTAACCTCAACTATCATCTTTTGGTCACTGTTGGTCCCAACAACGAATTAGTTGCTGACGGTCCCAACTTTTAACGGTCCCAACTTTTAACGTATTTGTTCCTAACGGTCCGCGACTAACAGAGTCCTAACGCCGTTAATTTCAGGTCACCGGAAAAACGTTTTT